>NW_026000169.1:4409162-4454572 GCF_001458135.2 Marmota marmota marmota
GGAGGGGAGGGGGGATAGTAGAGGATAGGAAAGGCAGCAGAACACAACAGACACTAGTATGGCAATATGTAAATCAATGGATGTGTAACTGATGTGATTCTGCAATCTGTATATGGGGTAAAAATGGGAGCTCATAACCCACTTGAATCAAAGTGTGAAATATGATATATCAAGAACTATGTAATGTTTTGAACAACCAACAATAAAAAATTTAAAAAAAAGAAAAAAAAGGAAAAAAAAATAAGCATTAAAATGTGAGTTATAGAAAGTTCAGATTTTCTTCCTTTGTAGTCATTCTCCATGTAGCATTTGACTAATGCACCGTGCCTTGTATTGCAGTTTATATTTTTCTAAATACTTTGCCAATACATTATTTCATTTGATAACCAACACAATCTTAAGAGAACCAGAAGCTGTTATTCATTTTGTAGGTGAAGAAATTGAGGCTCAGAGGCAGAAAGTGACTCCTCCAGGTAGCATGCAGCAACAAAGCAGTTTTCTCTAAAGGAGAGAAAACCAGCCCTTACCAGATGCTGAATCTGCCAGTTCCTTGATCTTGGACTTTCCAGCCTCTAGAACTGTGAGAAATACATTTTCATTATTCATAAATTATCTAGTTTTAAATATTTTGTTATAGTCCTATGTATTAGTCCATTTTGTGTTGATTTAAGAGAATATATGAGGTTGAAAGTCCAAGATTAAGTGGCTCCATCTATTTGTACTCTGGTGAGGGCCTCGTGGCTGCATCACAACATGATAGAGAAGCAGAAAGGGAACCAATTGTATGCTGAAGGGTGTAGGGTAAACTCGTTTTAAAATAGTCCTCTTCCTGAGAACTTGCCCTGTGGGACCATCATTAATCTCTCTGAGGATGGTGCCCTCAAGACCTAACCATCTCCTACTACATCCCACCTTTTACACATTTTACCACCTCAGCATCAGAACACTGGAGAACAAGCCTCCAGCACCTGAACCCTTAGGAAACAAACTACATCCAAGCTTCAGCACAGCACAAATAGACTAAGGCAACAAACCACTTCTTGAGTCGGAAGTGAAATAAATACTGTAGGACTTGTACACAAGTGATAGGAAAGGAAGAACACTGGGTCATAAAGCAAAATGAGGTTTTTATACAATTCCCTTTATGTGACAGAGAGCATGGTTAGTGGAAGGAATCTGTGAGCTGAGGTCTCAGACTGGGTCCAAGTACAGCTCTGCCCCTTCATTGGGAAAACTTGGCTACTTTCATTTCTGAGCCTCAAAGTCTTCATATGCTAAAAGAAACATTAGTATTTACCTTGAAGGACTATTGCATCAGATGAGAAAACAGCTGGGGCCCGTAACAGTGAGTTTCACTGTCCTGCGGATCATGATCTACAGGTCATTCCAGCAGTGGAGAGCTCAGCATCCTCTACTGCAGGGAAGCTCGCTGCCAGACATGAACTTGGTGAAGGAAAGCTCCGAGGGTCTTGCATTGATTCTTCTTCCTCCCAATCTCTGCTTCTGCTTCTATCATGTCATCAGCATTTGGTTTTGAAGAAGAAACACCGTCAGGTACTGTGATTAATACATAAAGATGTGCAAAATGTGCTGGGCTGTGAACATTCCGGTCTTCCTGCAATACTAGTTGAGAGATTTCATTGTGAAATCATTTTAAAGGATGAACTAATGGGTAGTTTGGCTGTACTCATTAGATTTGAAATCATTATTAATTTTTTTAGTACCACAATAACATTGATTCAGATGAACCTTTATAACACAGAAAGTGTATAGTATTTAGGAGTAATTAACATCCTTTAATTAGGAGGAATTGCCAAGTAGTTTTCTCTCTTGGCTCTGTTGTAGCTAGTGCAGCTGGATGAAATTTAATCACAAAGGAAACAGCTTGTGTTTTATGTTATATTTGCCTTTAATGAATTAAAATATTCATTGGTATTATATTTTATCATAAAAAGATACATTCGAATCATCAATGTTACAAAATGTGAATAGTCCAAATGCCATAAACGTTATGGATAAAACCTTTCACCTAGATATGCACACACAGGGTATAAGTAAGTTTAGAAACTTGATCTGTCTGTCCATATGCTCACTGAGTTGTGTAGATCTTAATACTGGCTTTGCTATTTTTATTCCTATAGGATCACAATATAAAGTTTCATATTTTCATGTGCATTTAGAGTAAATGTTACTCCTTGCTAACCAGAGAGACATTTAGGCAATCACTGGGTATGAAAATTGCTGACATTTTCTGAATTTCAGATGACAAATGAAATGCTCCTGTCAGTTTACTGTGTAACTCCAGAGCATATGGTGCTTCTGCTGGTGGGTGTTATTTCAAAGTTTGCAAATCACACCATGAGAAAGTCCCTCTGGTGGGCTCCTGGAATACTTAGCAACTGTGAATCTGAAGTGACAGTACAGAGAGAGGGGACAAAAAAAATACATAGCTTTTTACCCTTTTTTTTTTTTTTTTTTGACAAGGAGAAGGCAGTACGAAGTGAATGATAAGTTAATTCAGGGAGGTGGAGGGGTAGAAGTACTAATCTAGCAAGAGAAAAAGAAGCAGTTTCTCCTTTTATAGGACAAACTAGGAAATCATCTAAATTCTTAAAACAGTGTTTAATATCAGATTTCAGAGAAAGAATAAAGATTTAGGCAATGACTAGAATTAGAGGAATTGTCAAAGACCCTAACAAAAGCTTAGAAAAAGGAGGAAAGCATTGTTTCAAGCAGTAGAGAATGGTGACAAAATTATATCTCTCCCTGAAATCACAAAACAACTCCAAATAATGAAGACTTGAAAAGAAAGCCTCTTGCCATTCAAGCTGGGGAAGTTTATTTAAATCTAGTTCCCAGCAGAGCCTCATTTCTTTCATTGCATCTATTTTAATGGGGCACTTTGTTTTGTTCAATAATGCCTGCATTCAAGGGCATTTCTGCAGTGGTCAAGCAACTAGTCAATTAAATGGAAAAGCCAGTGAAATTGGTTGCTGGGACTAATTGATCAGCCAGTTCCACTGCAGTAGTTTGCCAGCTGTCCTCAGGACACTGTCCAAGGCTTGTGTTTTCTTGTATATTTATTCCTCCTTGGAATCCAAAACTTTCCACTGGTCTTCCACCACACACACGATTTTTTTTTTAAAATTTATGCCTAAAGGGTACAGAAGAGATGTGAGTGACCTAAAATGATGATATTTCTCTAAAAGTTGAAAGTAATTTTACCCCCAAATTAATGGAACCCTAGATTTTTCATATGGGAAATGCAGAATCTTTAGTAAACTATGCAAGTGTGCTGACTGGCCTTGAATCTCTTCAGGTATTCTTAAACCTTCAGGTATTAGGAGTAGACCTCAGATAATAACAACAATTAATAAATAAAATGCATTGCATTCTAAGTATGACATGTGAATTATATCATATAATCCTCACAGTCACACACAAACTTACTATCGCCATTTCACAGATGAGGAAATTGAGGACTGGGAGACCAAGCATCCTACTCAAGTTTCCTTGGGAAGTAGTGTAGCATTTACTTCTCTGTAGTATTGATGTACAGGAAAATTTGATTAGTTTTCCTTTAAAACCTTCAGGCCCCCCAAACTCCCACACACTCACCAGCCCTACGCTGAGTCATTACAGACCCACATTTGTGTTTTATGACTCTGACTTTTCTTCTCAGGCTATATAGGTCATTGGATCTAAGGGTGGATCATATATAGGCTGCACTGGGCCCATCGTTTCTTTTTGTTAATCAAAGCTTCTGGACTTATCTTAGGTTTGGGGTAGCACAGAGGTACCTGAACAGGAAAAAGAGGTTAGCAGGCTGACACAAACAAGAATCCTAGTAGAGATCAGTGGGCATGAGGGACCATGTTAACCTTGGAGAGAAAGAAAAAGCAAACTCTATTGTTGGTGCTTTCCTCCCCATTCTTAGCTACAGATTTGATGGACTTCTTACAATTGAGTTTTGTGGGAAATCCCTCTGATCTTCTGCTGAAACCCTTTATTTATTTTTTATTAACCATGTTTGAGTGAGTTTTTGTTATATATCTATATATCTATCTATATCTATATCTCTGTATCTATATCTATATCTATATCTATATCTATCTCTCTCTATATATATATCCAAATGATTTGTTATAGTCAGGTTTTTCACTGCTGTGACTAAAAAATCTGACCAGAACAATAGTAGAGGTGGAAAAGTTTATTTGAGAGCTCACAGTTTCAGAGGTCTCAGTCCATAGATAGCTGGCTCTATTCTTCAGTGCTCAAGGTAAGGCAGAACATCATGGCAGAAGGGTGTGGCAGAGAAAAGCCACTCATATAATGATCAGGAAGCAGAGAGAGACTGCCTTTACGACATACAAAATATATACCCAAAAGAATGGCCTCGGTGCCTCACCTCCTCCAGACACACTCTACCTGTTTTTTTTTTTTTGTGTGTGTGTGAGGGGGCGGTACTGGGGATTGAACTCAGGGGCACTTGGCCAGTGAGCCATATCCACAGCCCTATTTTATAGTTTATTTAGAGACAGAGTCTCACTGAGTTGCTTAGCACCTTGTTATTGCTGAGGCTGGCTTTGAACTCATGATCCTCCTGTCTTGGTCTCCCAAACTGCTGGGATTATAGGCATGTGCCAACATGCCCAGCTCTACCTGTTTTCAGTTACCACTCAATTAATTCTGTCAGGGGATTAATTCACTGATTGGGTTAAAGCTCTCATGACCCAATCATTTCTCCTCTAAGCCTTCTGGTATTTTCTTGCATAGAAGCTTTTTAGATACCTATGGTTATCTAAACTATAACATGTTTCTTAAGAAAATTATGACTCTTCTTGGAGGAGCTTATGTTCTACCTAACCCCAACAACTCTGAATAGTTACTTCAGACCAGGTATTCATTTATGGACTTCAAAATGCCCTTCTTCTTCCCAGTATTGATACTGTTATCAGAAGACAGGACTGACAGAATGAAAATAAAGATGCTAAGTACCTCTTATTGCCATGAAGACTATGAATGAGTTTTAACAATATAGTTTGTCAAGTAACCCACTATATGTCTCTTTCATTTAAAGAGACATATTGGTCTCTTTAAAAATGTTTTCCTCAATTCCATTTATTCAGTAAAATATAGCAAGTATGGGTTTTATCAGTTATAGGTTATGCCTCTGGAAATCTGTTCTTCCATAAATATGTTAACACACATTAAAGTGGATGTCTCTATTTTCAATTGGGGACATGTAAGTGGCACAGTACATTAAAAGTGGAGTCAGGCTGGCCCATAATAGCTATAGCTACTTTGTAGGCTCAGAAGAGTGCATGGCTCACCAAAAGAGTTCAGAGAATGCTAACTAGCATTAATTATCATTTTGGTATCATCATTACACTTTGGGCCTCTTTCCTTTTTCAACTGCATCATTCCTACACTCTTTTGATTGGTACTAACCAATATTGTTCTTTAAATTCAGTGCAAGACATCATTGATGAGTAAATTTGATTTATAGTAGCTGTTTTTCCTTTCTTAAAAGTAATGGTCATTAGCTTTCTGTATCTTATTTGCTTGTGAATCTATTTTTTTTCAGTATGTCTCCAAGAAATATAGAAAAACACTCAAAGATTCTCTGTAGATTTTTAGTTTGTGTTATAGTTTTATAGAATGTAAAAATTGTTCCTTCCTTCCTTTCTTCCTTCCTTCCCTCCCTCACTCCCTCCCTCCTCCCCTCTATCTCTCCCTTCCTCCCTCCTTCCCTTCTTTCCTTCTTTCTTTTTTTAAAAAAATAGGATATAAGAAACTACTGATCAGAGATGTCTTACCAGAACCAAATTAAATGTACTTTCCAACTCTTTCCTTTGTCTATGGTTCTTTAGTAATTGAGGATGTACATCTCAAGGGTGGTTTGTAGTGATAACCAACAAAATCTAGAACATGGATTTTGATGCAGCTCTTCCAAAAATATCTTCTTGATATTTTATTTAATATCAAAATATAAGAGAAATAGTTTAAGAAAGAGTTTAGTGCAGAGAATCCAACAGGAAGCCATGGCAGAAAATAGTATGTTGTATGTTACTTTAGGATAAGGATATATCTTCTGCTTATAGCTTCACTCTCAATCAATGTCGACTAAACCAACTGATTTTTAATTTTGCCTTTAGTACACTGGAAGTAGAATGTTTTCATCCATCATAAGTTAGTGTATTTCTTCAGAGCGGCAGAATGAACAGCTTGGTGTTTACGGCAATACTATCATTTCATTTATAGAAAAATAATACATATAGGAAGAGAGGAGAAGCTGTAGTTTTATGCTGTGTATCTCTATGCAAGTATCTATTACTATTATATCCCTTTTAGTGAAGATACTGTTGTGACTTTGTATCACAAAATGTTACCCCTGACAGGTATTAGACCAAGCTGCTTGGATGAGCCACTCATCCTAAAAATGACAGAAGTCCTGTGTCTTCATCAGATTCAGCATTGGGGGAGCATACATAACATCTGTTGCAAGGACCACCTTTGTAATAACAAGATTTCCAGGTGTTCTGTGGACGCCAGGGCTCAGAAAATATAGGCTGCTGTGTTGTTGTGGGAAAGGAAGCCTCCAGGAGTTGTCGGTGTGTGAACTCAGATGTGAGCCATGAAGGAGTGCCAACTGGATAATGAGTTCAGATTGACGGCGTGGTCAAGGAACTAACTGAGATGACACCTGCACAAACGATCTCTGAGAAGCAGCAGAGCAGCTGCCAAGAACAACCAGACCAAGAAAAGCTTTGAACACCAGATGCCCCATACTCCATCTCATGGCTCTTTAAACAACCACCAGGGCCATAGAATGCCTCTGTGTGAGTCTGAGAAAGGTGTCCCTCTGGATGGACAAAGGAGAAGAAGGCCACTTTCTAGCTGGATGTGGCAACTATCAAACAATCGCTTCTCTGCCACAGATCAATACTTTGTGACCCTGATAATTGGTTCTGTAATATTTCTTCCTTGCCAAATGCCACTAAGCTAGGTTTGTCAATAGGGGGTGCTGGCAGGGACAGTGGAGAAGAAGGGGCTCTTCCTTGTGATTGCAACGTGCATTCTCTTATGGCATTTGTGGTAGTTATGGGGAAGACTCAGTTGGCCTCTTCCCCCAGCTCTGCAAACAATGGCTTCCCAGCAGGTCATGCTCTTGCTGCATGTTGTCTCTGACATTCAGTGGACCCCATTGTGTTCTGTCCCTCAGCGCGGTAGCAGGGATCTTTTTATAGACTTACTTCTTATTTGGATACTTTGCCTCCGTCCTATGGGTAGTGGCTCTCTCCTATGTCTCTGTATTGTGTGTCTGGAGTTCCCTCTCCCTTACTGGATGACCCTCGACTACCTCTATCTCCCCTTGTAGCTATTGTTTCTACTACATTTTCCCTATTCAAATTATGTGTGGATTTTGCCTCCTGCATGAACCCTGACTGACACAATGAATGCATTAGAAAGGTGGCCCTTTGACAAGATTTAATGAATAAAAGTGCCTTTGTGCAAAGTTAAAAAAAAAGGTCTTTCTTTTCCAGAGGCAGCATCCCTCACCAAGGCTTATTTGGTGACAACTGGACTTCAGTCTCTATTTGCTCCAGCACACTGGGCAGGCACATGTGAAGAAGTGCATATCATGTCCAACCATTAGGAATAGTCCTTGTCCAGATCTCTGAAGCTCTGTGAACTCAAAGTTTCATCGCTGTGTTTCTGATCTTAAGATTATCTCATGCTGGTGGAGGAGATAAGTAGACAATTGGAATAATTTTGATGGAAAGAAATATAGAGTACTAGGGAAAATGTAGAATAGACCCTGTATCTATTGTTACCTACCAAATTACTCCACAACATAGAAGCTTGCAACAATATTTGTTGTCTTTCACAGTTTCTGTGAGTCAGAAAATCGGGAACCGCTCATATGAATGATCTGGCTTGGGATCTCTCATAATCTTCTAGTTAGGATGTCAACCAGGACTTCTGTCATCTGAAGACTTAACTGGAGGTGGACAATTTGCTTCTAAGATGCACTTACACAGCAGGCAAGTTGATGCTAGTTGTTGGCTACCTCTCCAAAGGGATGGTAAATGGCAGGTGGTTTCCCCCAGAGTAGATTGTTAAAGAAAGAACAAGGTAGACTAATTTCCTTTTATGGCCTAGTCTCAAAAGTCACACATTTGATAGTTTCCCATAGTTTATTCAGAGTGTGAATATCAGGAGGCAAGAATCATGGCCATTGTAAAAGTGGGCTACTGTAGACCCCCCAGAACAAGCTGGAGGGAGGCAAGAGAGAGAGTTGGAAGTGAGTCTGGAAGTCCAAGTTAACAAGCCAAAGTTGTAGCAGAGAGAGTTGGAAGTGAGTCTGGAAGTCCAAGTTAACAAGCCAAATGCAGCAGAAGAAGTTTCCCAGCAAGACATCAGTATGTGGAAAGGGAGGGAGAAGAAGTTACAGATCATACTCTTGTAGGACTCAGAGTTTTGAGGTAGGAATGGTGCTGTACAGTGCAAAATAATAATGTAAGGCTGAATAAATCACCCAAGGTGAAGCCATAAAGGTTAGCATTTATTTTTATAAGATATGGGTATCCATGATTCTTAATACTTGCATTTCAAAAGGCAGCCAAAGAGATTCAGTATTCTTGGTGCTATATTAATTTCCAACTCTTACAAGTAGAGTGGAATGCCTTTAGAGGGCATCTCCTGCCTTCTTCACTTTTCCTTCTTCTGTTCACTTCTCCTTAAGCACATTTGAGGGGCACGGCTGGCATGAACTGAGAGATTATATTAGTCAATTTTTTTACCACTGTCACCAAAAGACCTGATTTTAAAAACAACTTTAGAAGAGGAAGAGCTTATTTGGGGCTCAGGGTTTCAGAAGTCTCGGTGCATAGACAGCTAACTCCATTGCTCTGGGCCCAAGGTGAGGCAGAACATCAGAGTAAAAGGGTGTGACTGAGGAAAGCATCACAGGACCGGGCAATAAGGAAACACAGAGAGAATTTCACTTACCAGGAGCAAAATATAAACCCCAAAGTCACACCCCAGTGACCACCCCCTATCTGCCTGCAGTTACTACACAGTTAATCTGTCTACAGTTACCACATAATTAACATTCTACTTTCTGTTGCTCTTACCTAACAGACCAAGAAGAACTTTTTTTTCCTTCAAAATCTTCACCCTAATATTAGTAAAGAGGGATGGATCTCCATCTGAAAGCTTAATCAACACACTTATTATTAATGGGAAAACTTGAAAACTTGTTTTTGATACAGAAGAAATCCTAGGGAGATAGATTCTAATGGAACTGGAGAGGCATGTGAATGAAATTTTGAAGGTGGATAGAATAGGAAGGTATTTTTGTCTTAGTTTGCAGAGCTTTAACTTTTACTGTGCTATTTGATGCCTCTAGATAACAATGTTAACAAAGAAAACCTAAAGCTAGTTGAAATTGTGAGTAAATATAAAAAAAGTCATAATACACATCAAACTTATAGATACAAGAAATAACTATAGCAATATAATTGTAAAAACACAATTACTTTGGGAAATTATTCAATATTCCAAGTGTTTAAAGAATTAACATTGGATTATGGTCTGGCATTGTTTTAAGTGTTTTACCTGTTTCAATCCATGTAGTTATCTGTAATCCTACTTCTCTCATTTTATAGATAGAAATTATGACAGAGAGACATTAAGTAACTTGCCAATAATCACACAGCTCTAAGAGGCAGAGCTAGGATTTGAATTCAGATGTTCTGGTTCTTAAACTCCCCTCTACATTGTTCGTAAAAACATCTGGATTAAAAAAATCCCTTCAAATCATACTGTAAACCTTAGTTTCCTTATCTGTTCGGAGGGATAATAATGCTTGCATCATAAGATTGTTGTACATTGTAGTTATTACATTGTAGATGATACAATATTTGTTAGAAGTTCTAATACAGTGTTTGTTAATGTATGAAGCCCTTAATTAATGACAGTTATTTAAAATTCTGATTATCTTCACTGAATTAGGTAAAATGTCAGTAGTCTGGGGAGTAAAACAAGCAAATCTGTAACCAATATTAATGACTGAAGGAAGAGATCATATTGGTCACAAATTCAGCGTGATAAGGAGTAAGATGTTCTGTGAAGAACAGTATGGATTTTCTTATCTGCTTTCAAAACTGTTTATATTAATAAATCATTATCTGAATAATCATCTTAATTTTTAAAGCCCAAATTTACTCAGTAGACGAAGAAGCAACAACAATAATGACAAAAAACCATTACCAGCATCGCTCTGTACCTTTTGGCCTGCCCCATTAGCCTACTCAATCTGCACTCAAGAAGGAAAAAATACCATTTTGGGGACTGAAATAGAGATGGGTCATAAGGTGACTGTTTTTTCCATTTGCTTTTAAGAAAAGGGAGATGAGAGTATAATATGGAGTAATGGCTGTACCCTATGATTATAGGTAAATCGAATATAATAATGTGCTATTCTAGCACAAAACAACAACTGATTCATTCTCATTGTTCTAAAAGTCCATGAACATGTGCGTACACGTGTTCTAAATGAAAGCTCTCTCTTGCAGGCTTATTTATTGTAAAGACCTCACAAAACTATCCATATAAGACCAGATCTCTCTGTTGGTTTAAACTAACTTGGATGGGCCACAGAGAAGAAAATAAAAGAACGCAACACTTTGCTCTTGGGGAATTTTAGGAAATTTAGAAACATGGCTAAAACTGAAATACCGCAGCATCTCAGGTTTGTAACCAAGGCAACTCTTCCTGCTCTGCATTCAGGCTTTCCTGTTGATTATCTATTGTAATGCCAATAATTGCAGCTGAGAGGAGTCTCTGTTTGTTGTGAGAGACAATTAGCACTTGAAATAAAATAACAGATTCAAATAAATTGGGGGACTCAACAGTGTGACCTGATCTCTTAGGAACAAGCAACAGCTTTGGAATAGAACTGACTCTTATGTTTGCAGCAGTCTCCAGAGGGAGAGAGTCATCATCCAACCTTACTGAGGTCTTACTGGTGATTACTCTAGTTGTTATGATTGAAAACCATTTGTTTCCTCTCATATTATATTGGAAAATAGCTTAATAAATCCAAATCTGCAAGAAGGTGATACTGAATTTTCAAGGATAGACTTATTCGAACAACTTGTCTCTATATGTAATGTTTCATTAAAAATATTTTCCCCAATTACTGCTATAATCACTCTTCACTTTTATAATAGACTGTATTTTAAAATGCTGTTTATTTTAATTCATATGTGAATGGAAAGCTTACAACTCCTGATCTCCCTATCTTTGCCTCACCTATAATTTTTGCTTCCATAATGAAAATCCCCATTAGCATTATGACCATTTCCGGAAACCATTGCAAGTTACAAACTCTCAAAATCCCTGTTAATTAGCCTGTAGACCCATGACTCCCAGAGAGTTTTCACAAGTTGCAGTAAATCTTTAGTGTTCCAAGGACAAATAGGTTTTCCCTGATTCAACTATATTTGTTTTCAGAGATTCATTTATTATTTGCATAATCACCCTGGTCTTGGTTTCCATATGACGGTATTTCTGCTAGAATAATATTCCTAACCCCTCCTGTCACCTATTTGATTTGTTCAAGAGAAGAAACTGAACAAGCTGGACATGTTCAGGCCCTTCCTAGACGTTTCTTTCTCCTAGTGAACATGTCCACAGGATTCGTGCATTCTTGTCAGCCCTCTGCCATGTGGTAAGGGGTCTGTTTCTAGGGGGGATGGCCTGCAGCTGTCAAACTACACCCGTGAACAAGGAAAAAAGTATTTTAAATTCAGCGATAAAGGCAGATCTAAAGCCACATTCTCCAATCAGCTTTAACAGTAATAAAGCTGTTGGTTTGATCTCCATCTGTCTATCTTTTCTATCTCTAAATTGGTTCTGAATTCAATTGGGACAGAGGGATCTTATTTACTGGCTGTTCCCGAACACCTAACATATGTTTTCCATATCAAATGTAGTCGATAAATATTAACTAATGACAAAGTCATGGAATATAAATTCCTTGAGAGCAAAGCCTTTGCTTATCTCATTCACTGACATTTCTCTAGCACATAAAAGTTGTTTAAAAAAAAAAAAAACCCACACAGTTCAGATCACAAATATTCTCACTCCCATTTCAGAATAAAGCTTTGGGAGTACTTCAAGTTTTTTGTAACGCCCAAGAGATTAATGAAAGATGATCTCAATGTGAATGAAAGGAACAGAATCACTTCAGAGTCCCTGAATTATTCACATCAGAGATTGACAGTGTGATGTGCCTCAGCCTGCTATGAGGGCTTACTGAAGGCTTGATTTTTGCTCAGGACCATGTACTGAAAAATCTCAAGAGATTAGAAAAGGAACAAAGAAACGGACACAGGCCAGTAGTAAAGCCCTCAGGAACACAGGAAAAGGATCTGAGGATGTGAACGGTGGATCCCAAAGTAGATTTGGAGCCCAGTGAGTACTGTCTATGAAACAATCTGAAATTGCTTCCAATAGAACATGTAGACCGACAGAGGACATTATGCCACGAGATGCTGGGAAATATGTTTTCCAAATGTGAAGCCACTCTTGTCACTAATGAGTATGGTCTCTAAAATCCACACTGTGATTCTGTCTGCTAAAGAGACAGTCATTGGCAAGAGGAACTCCATGAGGAGAACAAGCATCTACATGTTGGACGGGAAAAGTCCCAGGGGAAATCCTTCAGTGGGGTGCCTAAGGACAACCATGGACATTTGTAGTTGAAAAGAGCAAGAATTTGTCCCAGGGACCCCCCAAATGATGAGAAGATGATGAATATTGCTCTCATTCTGTGTGTGGAATTCAATTTTCCAGAAACCTCTTAAGGAAATCTCAAAGCTACATCCTTCTTCTGGTTATTGTTATATTTAAGACACAACTATTAGAGTTAACACCATGGCGCCTAGCATTGGTCAGAATCTGCATACAGAAGAGCATTATTTTGTCTTAATAAGGCATATTATGTAAGCATCAGGGGCCCTGGAGTTCTGCAGTAGTTCCTAAGTGTAGGCTTTGGGATTGGAGTGCCCGGGTTTGAACTCTACCTAGCCATTCAGTTAGCTATTAGAAAAACCTTGGGTTAAGTTATTTGTCATTTTTAGCCTAAGTTTCTTCTTTGTATAAAGGTACAGATGAGGATTAGGCCAGTACTTATCACATAGAACTGTAGCAAGAATTTGAGAAGGTGAGTCATATGTATTAAGTAAATATATATGTAAAATGAATCAATTACCCATTTATATAAATTTAATGTTTTTCAAAATGGGCAATCCATATAAAGCCCTTTACACTGTGACTGGCATATGATCAAGTTCATGCACATAGTAAGATATTGCTAATAAAAGATCCTGCAAGCATGTATTGAGTTCCTGCTGTGTACTGACTGTCAAAAATGTGCTAAATATCCTATGACAGTTATCTAACCGTACTTTATATTTCATCTTTATTCTCAGTCTCTGAAAGATGAGAATTTTCAATACTGATGTTTTTTCTTCCAAAAAGCATAAACAGCATATAAGTGAATTACCATTCCCACTATCTTCCTCTTCGCTTCAGGAACTTCAGTGATAATAAGTTGGTGAGGTGATCAGAAAGCCCTGGATCTCTGCTTTTACCATCTCGTGTTCCTTAAGGAATCTTATTCCTATTGCAATTTCCCCATTTCCCCTCCCCTTTCTCCTTCTTTGAATATTTTAAAGACCCTAGTATGTTTATTGTATAGTGCTAAAAGCTGTGGAAATCTCAAGAGGTGTAACACATACAGTCTCTGTCTCTATCTGTCTCTCTTTCTCCATATTCTCAAGCATTTAGAATCTTAGTAGACAAAGCATTAAAACCTAAATATAATAGTTGAATGACAACACAAGACCCTGTTGTGAGACATGAAAGTTGACGATATACAATTCCTTACCAACCTAGCATATCACACTATCAACTTCTGCTGTGAATAATTTAGGGTTTTTTTTCTTTCACAAAGAGATAACTTTACTTTATATATTGCAATGTAAATATTACCTAATTCCAAGTTGTTAGATGAACTTACTACCTCAATCAAGAATAAGTTAGAGATACAAATGACTATACAAGGGGAACTCATTATCAATAACATATTTGGAATTTGACTCAATTATTTATTAGAGGAACTTGAAAATCATCACCAAATCATATTGGGTGAGCATAGGCGATGGGCAGGGAAGAAGGTGGTACAGGGGAGGTACTGGGGAATGAAATTATGCAATTTGTATGTATGGATATATCATAATGAACCCCACTTTTATATATAATTATAATTTACCAATTAAGAAAACAAATAGAAGGGAGACCAGTAAAATAGACTTAGGGAATCAGGGTTGAGGGAGGAGGGGAAAATATAATATGAAACACAGATACTTTTAAAAAAGGGGAAACTTGGAAAGTAGCAAAGCCAAAATGATTGGGGTGATCACTGGTAGCAAATTAACGTGAGCATGTAACTATAGTGGGTGCAGGGATAAAAAAGGCAACATGACTTTAAACTAAGCAAAGAAATCACATTAGAAATCAAACTATAGGCAAGTCTGAATCTATCTCCTTAGTGAAGACACTTTTGGAATAATACACATGGAAATGAAGATTCAGACATGAAAAGCACAAGTGATTATAAGGACCTGCCAGATTGATTTATGAGGTCTGAATGGCACAGCCACCATCTAAATAGGTGCATATACGTGGATATCTCTCACAGATACCAAATGATTATCAAAATAATTACAGTTTTCTTTGTAGCTCTATTGTGAGGGACAAGTCTTTGTTGGCTTAAGTACAATTCTTTGCCTTGCAGAAATAATTTAAAAATGTGTCACCAGGCAGTCCCTAACCAGGAAATAAAACTATATGCAGTTATCAGACACTGAAATTCAAGCTCATTTGTAATAAGCCAAGGAGACCATAGTTCTATAAACAGATGGTTCTAGAGGCAATATAATGGTAATAGAATTAAAAAACAACCTTAGCTAAAAGATAACTAGTAGTTGTTGCTGGACTTGTGTTTTGGCCAATCGCCCAAGTGCAGAGCTTGAAATTTTATTTTATAACTATGCTAACATTGTAAGGGGAGAGGTGACTGACAACTTCAGGAGAGGAAAGGTAATAGATGGAAAAAATTGTTTTTAAATGGCTAAAGGATGGAATGTGTCCACTCAGTGACACCTTAGAAACAGTGAGAGTTTGAACTAACTTAATTATCATCAGGAAGGTGCTTCAAGTTACCTTGTTTATGTTAAAAAATAATAACTATTATAAGCCATAAATTACTAAAATTTTTAAATGAATATATGAAGAAAACATTAATGTTTTAAGTATAGGATAAAAATAGTCCTTGTTAGAGACACTACTTGCTCAAAAAGGCTGACTATACATTTATAAATGCAATGAAAGAAATAACTTTAAATTCTTTATTGTGATCAATTGACATTTTGGCATTTTACAGTGATCTTCAAAAAATTCAACAGAAAATGTAAAGAATTTTAGACTATATATGTCTCAAAAATGATTGCTTTCTATTTAAAAATGGACTTTGGAATATATTCAGCATGAATTATTTTCCATTTGGAAATAATTGCCTATAAGTGGTATTAAAAAAGTTATAGCAAACACACAACTTATAAAACTAAAGTATTTTAATGATTGTGGTTCCACATATATTTATGCTTGAGTTTATGGGAAGTATTTTGAAATTCATGAAGAGCACTGAAAAAAATTATAAGACAAATGATTCAAATTGAGGTCAACCAAGTTATAAATCAAAACATAAATGTACTTCACAGTACATTTAGTTCCAACATAGTTCATAAAATAACCTGTTTACTTGCTGAAACAAAGCATATAAATTTGAAATTTATTTTAGTCAGAATTAACATCTTTTGAAAAAGCCAAATTAACTCCAGTTCATCACTCCTCTACACAAAAAATTTCCATTGCCTGCTATTGTTTACTGACTCAAATTCACAACTTAAAGCTTATAGGCAACTCAATTATTTTCTCCACAGTGTAAGTGATTCGATCTGCGTTTCCTATTTCATTAATTCATGGCTTTATAAACCTAACAGCCAGTCACTTATTTGTGAAGCAAACAGTATAGATAATTTTAAGTACTTTTCTAATCATATTGAAATTGTTTCAAATTTTCAAATTAACTTATCTTAGAAGATGTCTTATGTGTTTCTTTTGAGAGAATTATTGCAAACTCAAAGCCTATGGAGGCCACGTAGGTAACAAAATGGGTACAGTGGGTCTGAAGGAGACCAGATAAATGGGAGCCCTTACCCTCTGTTTATGTGTTAGTCGCTATATAGCCCTAAGAATTGATGTGCAGTAACGGCACCTCTGGTTGCTAGCTCTTCCAGTTCTTTAAGAGAAGTCAAATATGTAACTTTCATTTTTTATCTTCTAACTTTTGGATACTGTCAACTGATTGAAATTGATTTATTGTAATTTTTTTTTAGGTGCTGAGGGTCGAATCCAGGGCTTTGCACATACTAGGCAAGTGTTCTACCATGGAGCCACATCCCCAGCCCATGATTTAAATATACCAAACCAAAACAAACCAAAACAAAAAAACTGTGTAAACCAAAAAAGAAAATAAAGTTTTTAGGCTCAATATTGTCCTTGGACTTCTAGTTTTAACCTCTATGGCAAACTACAAACCAATTAAACCTTTGGGCTCTAGTTCAATTTTCTACCCAGCTCTCCTAATACATTCAAATTCCTGGGCCAGGACAGCTGTCTTCTTTTTTCCTGTCAATTCACTCTTTCTGAAAATTCTCATCTCTTTGCTGTGGCCCAAATGTTTTTGTCTTCCCCTGAGTTCCTATATTGAAATGCTAAACCTCAAGGTTATGGAATTGGGAGGTGGGACCTTCAGAGGTAATTAGGCCGGGAGAGTAGGGCCCAATTAGGTCCAGAGAGTGGGGCCCTCATGAATGGGATTAGTGCACTTTATATAAGAGGCCTGGAGAGGAACAAAATAAACAAGTAAATAAATAAACATAAACAGACATCTGATTTTCTGTATCTATGGCTTATTGAATACATTTTCTAAGCCAGATTCTGCCTGTATCATACTCAATTGTTCTAGGTGTTTTATTTGTACTGTAAAAATATAAACTATCTGGAGGCAGAGATTGTTTTACTATACCTGATACTTAAGAGTCACTCAGTGAATGCTTGTATAATTGGATGGAATGGGATATGGAGGATATCACTTGCAGATGTCTCAATAGCAATATTTTTCATGGAGATTTTCATCTGAGTTGAACATACAGAGTTAATATTTACAGGGCTAAAGTCTAGTGAAAAAAAAATCTGTTAAATCATGTTCCTTAACAGATGGTGCATTTGTTTCCTTAATGCAATATCCTGACTGTGTAGAGTTGTCATAATTAAGTAATAGCTGCCTGCACAATCTTTGGTAACTGAAGACTTTCCTATGTGTCAACTCTGTGTGTTCCAAGCTTGATGTGTAGCTACTCTTGAATTTGGCTCAGTGTGAACTGTTTCTGGGTGAATTTTCTTTTTTGATCTCAAACAGTTATTGAAGTCCTTGTTGGTTTTAGTTTGAGAAGGTGGTGAACTAGACCTTAATATGGTTTATTTCTAAAATGATCCTGGAATTCAGGACACAGAATTTTTTGTATGTTTGTTTTTGGGTTATTCACAGCTTGGACTGATGCTTGAGTTAATACCATGGAGGTTTCAATAGGGCTGGAGAGTGTTGATGGATTTTCCTCCCACTCTATTGAGTACTCCCTACTCCTGTAGAAATTATCACTCATCCCTTTCTGTTTGATCTGTATAAATAATGTATTCTTTACATGCCAGCTGGGTGTGTGGTAGAAAGAGCATTTAAACTGTAATCAAGAAACCAGCTGTTTGACCTTGAAGAGCAAGGAAGTTACCTGATGTCCTACAGGGGTTAATACCATGGGAAAAATGTTTGGAATTGGAGCAGCTGAAAAAAGTAGTGAGGTACAGTTGGGATTGCAGACATGCTTTATTTGAAGGCAGCAGCAGGTGCCTGAGTCTTTCCAATAGGCTTTTTCCTATGTGCAAACCAAACAAAGAAGACCTGGTGCCAACAAGGTACATAAGTGAGCTCATGCTCATAAGCAGATATTTATTACCTTGAGTGTATATGCTGAATCAAGGTATTTATGACCTTGTCTACACACTAAATCATAGTGGTCCAGAAGTCTCAGGGAGGGAGCCCAAATCTAGCCATCTTGGGTCTGTCCCATACCTGAGCACCTCAAGTCTTATTTTCTTATGTATAAGATCAGAAAATGAGAATGCCTACATCTCAGAATAATCCCTATCTATGATTAAATGAAATAATATATTTGAAAGCCCTTTGTGAACATGCTTTTCTAGGGTTATTGTTTATTTAAACAACTTGTGCACTTTTTCCTTGGCGGGAGATGTTTAGTTTCTTGGGAACCCTTTGGAGTCAGCAAACTATGGCTGTATCTATGGATTACTGAATCCTTTCCTAAACCGAATTCTGCCTTGTGTCATACATATGGCTAGACCAAATCTGACCAAGCCCACTGGTTTGCATCTTGTCTATGGCTGCTTCACTCGACAATCAAGAGTCAAGTAGTTTCAACAGAGAGCTTATATCCTGAAAAATTGAAAATATTTAATATCTAGCTCTTTAGAGTTTGCTGACTCGGGCACAGTTTTTCACTCACAGGAAATATTCAAACATTTGGCTTCAAGTCTGAACTTGAAGAGTGCCCCCAACAAGACCTTCTCAGGCTTACTATTTATTTTTCCTGTGGTCACAGGGCAGGAATGAAAACACCTGTGGGATTTGGGACCAAGACAATAATTACTTTTCAGTCTTATCTCCTGCAGCCAGAAGAAAACATCTGCTTTTTTAATTCTTCAGAGAAGGGCAGAATTAAAACTGTCTAGGGACTTGCGCTGTATCTTTGAATAGAGAAGGAAGGGTGGAAGGCAGGCAAGAACATTTCCGGTTTAACCAAATGAAAAGTTGAGGAAAATCAAAGGAGAAGGGTGAAGTGTTGGCTTTAAAGTTTAAATCTAAATAAGTCTCATTGCCATTCTTGTACCAATGGATAGATAGATGTTGGCAATAGTCCCACTAATTCTTTGATTTGCTTAATAAAAGTCATTTTAAAAAATCAAATGGATCACCGGGCAGGAATTTGACCAGAAACACCTTCCAAGTGATAATTAGCTTGCCAATTTTTCTCCGAGTTTTATGTTAGCATAAATATTCATGACACATTCCCCATCAAATTGTAAGTTCTTCAGGAAACACTGTTATCAGTTTAAGAAGAACATGAATCAGACTGATAAAGCTAATTGGTTAGGGTTCTTTTTTCTCCTTCATTTTAAATAAAGCTGTCGAAGGTTCCCAGGGTAATGAAGAGCTTTGTTGTTATGACAACTGCTTATTCCTTCCCTTTGAAGAAGCTTGTGATGTGATAGGCAACACATCAGGAATAATTAAAACAAATGATAAGCGAGACGCACCCACGTAGTTGAAGAAACCAGCACAGGCTCAAACCGTTTTACTGGTCTTCAGTTACTATTTTCTTGGTAGGAAATTCATATAAACTGAGATGGGCATTTGTACAATTTCCACCATTTCTATAACTGAGGATGATGCTACTCAAGGAGATTTAGATACAGACTGTGGTCTCTTTTGCCTACTGTGTCTCACTGTCCAACCAACTCTTCTCCAAGAAGTGATGGTTTTTCAGGGTGATGGTGCACTCTGAACTGATTGAGAAAGCTCACTTAGGTATACCTCAATTTCTTGCAGTAAGTAGGGCCCATTGTACAACACTGCAGAGCTCACTGCCTGGAACCACAAAACACTTGTCTTTTTCCAGGGCTCTTCCATTTCTTTTCTCTTCTAACTGTTCTCCCAACAACTCTGTGAACTTGTTGGCATTATACCTACCTCACAGTGAAAGAATGCAATCCCTGAAGAGTGTAAAGGACACATCCAAGGTCATCCAGCTGGAAGTAGTTAAGTGCTAATTCCTGCTCCAGTCTTTTTATTCCAATAGATCTTTACAGGATGCTATAGCTGAAAGAAAAAACCAGTTTGAATAATTAAAACATAGCAGATAATTCTCTACTGAGGAATGCTATTACTATTACTTTATTTCCTTCTCATTTCCTTGCTATACTCTTAGCCTAGCTAGACAAATCATTTTATCTCCTAGCTTCAGGTAATGAACCTTTGGAAGTTATGAAAATTTTATGCTTAAAACACAGATTCTTTTCTTTTTTTTTTTTTAAAATGACACAGACTAGGATATAAAATATCTGAGTTTCTTCACACATAGTAAAGACAAGTATGGTTTTATGAGATGTTTATTTCTTTTTATATATACATGGGTACACTTGGTTATAATTTGTAGTCTACAAAGTTTGAAAGCCACCTCTCTGACACAGTTATTGACTCTCATTTGATTCTCTAATTTCATTTCACTTCTCTTTTCTGTTTTTTTTTTTAATGCCAATAGACATGAAATACACTAGGAGATGCTTGTGTTTAATAAATGGTGACTGTAAAAACAGACTTGGATATCTCTTTCTCAATAATAATAATAATAAGTATACTGTCCTTCTTACATAAAATTAAAATTCTGTTGTCATTGTCGTAGTCTGTTCTGACTGTTGTAGCCAAATACCTTCTGTTGAGTGTTTTATCAAAAACGGAAATTTATTTCTCAGTCCTGGAGCCTGGGAAGTTCAAGATCAAGGCCCTGGGGGTCAGTGTTTATGAGGGACCACTTTCTCAAAGACAGATGACTTCTCACTGTGACCCGATACATGGAAGAGGTGTGTGTGGGGTTCTCTGGGATCTCTTTAATGAAGGTACTGATCCCATTCCTAAGGGCTTCACTCTCATGACCTAAATCACTTTCCAGGACCATCCCTTGGGGCTTAGGATTAGAACAAACATTTGAGAGTCACAAACATTCAGACCATAGCAGCCAACCAAAAAAAAAAAAGAGGTTCAGAGAACTGGGACCTCAATGAAAATGGTGCTGTGTCTAACTGATGTGGTGTACATTGGACAAGCTTTTCTTCCTCGTTTCCTGTCAACCTTCTCAATCATACTGAAGGGTTCCTGCTTGAATCCTTGCTGGACCACTGCTGGAAATGTTCATGGAGAATGGAGAATAAGTTTTATGAAAAGAATGGGTATGAAAGTTTATCGATCAGATGTACAGACAGAGTGTCCTATGAAGTAATTCTTGTTCCAAATATTTGACTGAAATTCACCAAACCTCTGGACCTAACACCTAGAGAGGAAATGCAGGTGACAGAGGCAAAAGTAAAGTACCACCATAAAGAGGTGGACAAATACAAAGTGTGAAAGATACTAAAAGACAAGTTGGTTGGCATTTCCCAGAAAGAAAATGTCATGAAGAAAAAAAGAAGTAGGGTTAATGTCCTAAATTGAATGAGTTTGAATATTGTATGAAAAAAAGTGTATAAAAGTCATTTGGGGCATAATTGAAGAAAATTGAATATGGATTGAATATTCAAATAACAGATATATTGTTAATTTTCTTAGGTATGATAGATAATATTATGATTATATAGAAAAATGGCTTTATTCTTAAGATATGGATGGTGAAGTATTTAAAAATGGATGTCATATCAAAAATCTGTAATTTATTCTCTAATGATTCAGCCATGTATCATCTCTCTGTCAAGAAAGACATAGATAAAGCAAGTGTAAACCAATACAATCTAGGTAAATCTTCGTAAATTTAGGTTTAAAAATACATGAATTATTTTATATTATTCCTTCAACTTTTCTGAGTTTTAAAAGTTTTCAAAATTTTGTTACGGTAGATTGCAGAAAAAAAAATCTCTGACATATAGGGTTTCTATTTTATACCATTTGTCTTCATTTTAAAAACCACTATAACTTAAAACCTTTTTCAGTGTTCTTGACTGCTAATTTCATCATTGTGTTATTTGTGGGCAGAATTATATGATGGAATACGTTTCCTTTACATTCTAGGGAGACCCAATGAAGAGCCCCACAGAGCTTTCTCTGAAGCCTTCTTTCTGGTACACTCAGAATTCCAACTGCCTTGATCTAGTCAGACTTCCAGCTCGGCTTCCTCTATAGGAGTACATCTCTAAGCTTTTCCTTTCCTGTTCTACAGACTGGGAATTCTCTCCAGTTAATAAGATAGGGCATTCATTAGGCTCACCTAATTTTTTTTTTCTCCTGAATTTCAGTGGCATTGCTATTAATTTTCTGATGTTCAAATTCCTAAAAAACAATTTTTCCATATATATTGTTTTGTTTTTCTGTTTTTTAAATTTTGTTTTGTTTTAGGTATTTTAGCCAGGGGTAAATCTTGTTTCTTTTTTTTTTTTGGCTAGAAGTGGACGTCTCTGTCATTTGTGAGGCCCTAGCAGAGAATCCTATGACATAAAGTGTTAAGAATACTGGTGAAAAAATCTAAATTCTTTGGATGAAATGGATAACAAAGGTTAGTTACTCAGATTAATAAGCAAAGTACTATGTTTGGAGGAGATAGTTTTGAGAAGAAAAACAGAGGGGGAGATCAAGCAGGATTGCATACGGGCCCTCTTCAAACCATATCTCACTGGATGACAGAAAGAGGGTCTTCAAGATGTCATTGGCCAGGTACTTCTTTCTACAAAGCCACAGTGGCAAGTGTAGATGCCAGGGAAAAGAAGCATTACTCTTTGGCAGGACACTTCAATTTTTCATGCTAATGTCTTCACAGAAATAAAAGAAAATACATTTCAACAGATTCTTTAAAAAAGTGGATGAAAAATACAGCATCTACAGTATAAAATATCTTTGGATTGAGATATCCAGTTTATAAAATGAAGTCACAGCACTTCAAAAGACCAGTCTCTTGCTGCCTTGATCCCACTCTGAAATTTCTTCTTTCTTCACCAGTGAAACAATGTCTTGCATGAATGTAGTGATATTTGGGGAGAGCCCAGTGTGTCAATGTAGAACATTATCCTAGCTGTGTGTAATGAGGAGTCCTGCGGCCTGAAAAAATGGGAGACTGCTGTGCCTACCAGCATTACTGTGAGCACATTATTCTCCACATAAAGCCAGGGGCCACTGGGAATTTGAAAAGAAAAAACATGCACTAAGCTGTCTGAGAATTATGTAATTCTTGAAATACAAACTGTCCTTCACTTTTCTTTTAAATCCACTTAAGTACCTGCAAAGCTTTGAAGAGGGATTTTAATGACTTAATGTAAAAACTGTGTGTAGATTTGGTGTGTCTGAAACTTTTTCCTCTCCTTTTTAACTATTGAATAAAGGACATGAGAATTTCTGAGGTTGAGATATATGGCTTATTGACATGCCCAAATCAGAAGGGCCATTTTAGTCCAGTGGAATGCAGCCTTGTTTTTACCTCTCAGGGAGTGGCCACCTTTCCACTGATTAGCACACACAGTCCATGTTACTGAGAGGGCAAATAAGAGGATGAGCTAAGACCATGGTTTCCATATAGTCGATGACGGAGTTGGAATTTACCCTAGTCTTTTTTCAAACCAAAATAAGTTTAGTTATTGTTATATCATGTAGGGATTCTATCTCTGCTATACACAGGCAACATGAGATGGCTGCAAAATCCTTTGATAAATCCCATAATGCCTTTTACTTGGCACTCATTTGTTTTGATTAAATTATGCTCTCCCATTGGCTCCTCAACAGAAAAATATTTTTAGGAAAGCTGTTACACATCGCACAGTGAAAGTGTTTAATTAGGTCATTTCTTCATGTAACAAGAGAGAAGGACCCACACGAAAGACCTGAATACTTTGGAGGAAGGAGTAATAGAAGGGATGTGGAAAAGGAAGGTGGAGACCAAAGATATACTTCCTACTTCAGAATTTGTCCAAGGAGCATGATGCCATCATTCATTAAATCATTTATTCAATTCAACAAATTTTTATAATATGAAAACAAATAAGTAATTTATCTCTTTCATCTTATCAAATAGGATTTTTGTGTTATGGTCTGGGAATAGAAATCCAGTTCCCAGTGTGGACATGACATAGACTAAAAGATCATAGGATCATAGGTTATAGAAAGAAATAGAAAGTATGAAAGTATGAAAAGCCAATCATAGTTCAAAGCATAAAGTGCTACATAAAGTGCTACATAATTAACATCGTGCAAGTTATGACATTCACAGCTCAGAGGGAAGAAGAACTCTAAGGAAAAAAGGGTTAGGACTTGATGGATAACTAGAAGTAGAGATGGCACTAAGATTTCTAGCCTGGACAACAAGGTACTATCATAGAGTCATCATAGCTGAGGTATAAAATGCAGGGAAAGGAACAAGTTTTGGGAGAAGATCATGAATTTGGTTTTGGAAATAAAGAGTTTGAAGGCAATGTCCACTGGTGTTTGAATGTAGTGGCCTGGACAAAGGAAATCATGTTTAGACTAGAGGTAGATAGAGGAGTTATTTGTTTTGAAGTGTTTAATATGTCATTGATGAGATTACCAAAGACAAAAATCCACTGAAAAAATAGGTTAAGGATAGCTTAAAAACTTTAACAAGAGGCACAAGCAATGTGGAAAAAACTGATTTGGAAGGTGGAGGCATACAAAGACCAGGATGAATCTAGGGGATGGTAATATGATAGGAAAAAAAAGCAGAGAAAGTGTTATGGGGGTAAGAAGGAATTGTTGATGGTGCCACATGTTTTAGAAGAATTGGTGAGACCAATCTAGAAACCTGACACTGGAGGACACTGCAAATCAATTCAGTAGCACCCTGAGAATGGAAGCCAGTCTTCAGTGAGCTGAAGAGTAAATGTCAGGGAAAGAGGTATAGATGTTGAGTGAACTCTTCCAAAGCAGGTTAGCTGTGAATATATTAAGCCTATCCACAATGGGGTCTCTGGTCAAGAATAGCTTTGGTTATTAAAGACAGTATCAGAGAAAGGCACGAAAGAGTACATATATAGGTACTCAACATGGCATTTTTTTAAAAAAAATGATTTAAAAGAAATTGGAAACAACCTTAATGTTCAACTTAAGGTATTAAGTAATTGATGATTCAGTTCTATGATGAAAAAAAATCACCTTTAAAATTATGATGAAGAAAAATGCAGACATAAAAAATGCCTGTGAAACATGTTTTCTAAGACTTTTGCATGGAAACTGTAGTCATTTTTTTAATTTTAGAGAAAGTGGTTAGAAAGGCCACCTGCAGGGCTGGGGATTTATAAGAGTGCTTGCCTGGTATGCACAAGGCCATGGTTCAATCCCCAGCACCACACACACATACACAAACACACACACACATACACACACACACACAAAATAAAGGCCTAAGCTGCATTATGCATAGAAAGCAAAGAAAAGGTAGTTAGTGGAGGAGACTCAATCAATAACAGATTTTTTTTTCTTCTTCCTCCCCTTCCTTCATTATCTTTCTTTATCTTTAATTATTTAGACAATCTTGAACATACTTATTTGTTCTGAGGAAGTAGCTGATAAAAAAAAAGGGTTTAAAATTCTGATTGTTGGGCCTGGAATAGGGAAGAATAAGTGAAAAAATAGGATTTATTGAATGAGAAGAAAATTAGATCCATAGAAGTTATATTAATTACACACTTCAAAAAAAAAAGATGGGGAAGAAGAAAGATAGACATACAAATGCGTGTATCGTGACATTCAGAAGAGAGTTTGAGAAATGTTCCTCCAATGCTTTTGCTTTCCTGTAAAAAGGAAAAAAAAAAGCCTGGTCACCCATCTGCAGAATATAAGTTGGGTACAGGTGAGACTGTAGAATTGAGAAAGGTTGAAGTTTAGGAGTAGGGAAAGGGAAAGGACACATGAGCTTTATGGATGCAAATTTACAATGTGTTACAATGTGCGCCTTGCTTCTTTTGGCAGTAATTCCATAATAAGCCACAATGGGTGCGGGGAGGAAGCAGAGTGCTGGTGTATTAATGATAGGACTTTGCCTGTTTAACTGTGTGAGTAAATAAGGTCCTGCTTCTCCATCTTGTCACAATCCTTAACAGGTATTTGTTGAATTCACATAATCAAGACACTGAGGAGAATGCAAAAATGATGAGAGATGGTACCCAGCCTGATGGAACTTACACTCGGTTCGGGAGATGAATCATAGCCACTTGAAAAGTTAACTACATTTCAAGGTAATTTTGCCATAAGTGATGAAAGTAGCATAAAGAATCAGAGAGATGATTAATCACTTACAACTGGAGCAGTCAAGGAAGATTTCATATTATTTTTACATTGCCTTTGTGTATTTATTTATTTCTCCTTTCCAGTAGGATAGGCACTGCCATATTCATCTTCAACCCCTATCACACTTCCTGGTATGTGACATGCACTTAGTAACCATCACTGATTAAGTGGACTAATGAATAAATGAATAAACAAATCAAGTCAGATTTGAATAGGTGGAAGGGATAGAATTTCATTCCAGTAGGATTATGGTCATATATAAAAATATAGAAGAAGGGAGAAAAGAAAATAATTTTCACTGAGTATGTATATTCTGGGCACTGGGTTATGTGTTTTCACCTACATTAACAATTCATTAATTGTTACAACAACCCTCTGAAATAGATCTAAATATTCCTACTTTAGAGGATGCAAACATGGTAAGAACAGTGGTGCATTCCTGTAATTCCAACTATATGGGAAACCAAAGTAGGAAGGCCACAGTTTGAGGCCAACCTCAGTAATTTAGTGAGACCTGTCTCAAATTAGAAAGCTGGGGATGTCACTCAGTGGTAGAGTACTGACCTACCTAGTGTATGTGAGGTCCTGTTTAAAATTAAAAACAACAGCAACAAAAAAATAAAAACACTCCAAGTTTTAGTCAGTTTTTGCATCACTCTCACCAAAATACCCGACAAGAACAATTTAGAGGAGTAAAAGTTTATTTGGGGCTCACAGTTTCGGAGATCTCACTCTCAAGATGGATGATTCCATTGCTCTGGGACCAAGGGGAGGCAACTCATCATGGTGGAAGGACCCAGTGGAGAAAATCTGCTCAGCTCATGGTAGGGTCAGGAAATAGAGACAGAAGTGGGGAAAGGGGCCACAGAGCAGATGCACCCTTCCAGTACATGCCTGTAGTGACCCACCTCCTCTAGCCATGCCCCACCTGCCTACAGTTACCACCCAGTCAGTCCATTTAAACTTGGATGGACTGACTGAGTTAACAGCTCTCACAATCTAATCCTTCTTACTTCTGAATATTCCTGCATTAACACAGGAGGTTTGGAGGGACACCTCATACCCAAACCGTAATAGGAAGTTTTAAGGCGATTAGACAACCTGTGCACATAGGGAGTAAATGTCATTGTTCAGACTGGAAGCTCTGGGCTCCATGCTGGGTTTGGGACAGTGAAGACTGTTTCATATACTTCCTTGCAAGGAAATGGCTGGCTCTAGCTTGATGGCAGCACATGTGACTTCTAGTTATATCTCAGTACATGGTTGTGGTGGTTCCTTGAATCCACCTAAGACATTAAGAAAAAAGTCTTCAGTGTGGTAAAAAGGCCTTGCATGGCCTGGCCCTGCTTCCTCTCTCCAGCCTCATTCTCATCTAACTATTCCTATTCACCAATATCCATGCTCTGTTTTTCCTGACCTATGCTTGCTCATTTACCCTTTTGGCCTTCTTTCTTCCTATTTTTATGTCTCTAGTGCCCTTTCTCTTCTGGGTACCTATTCACCTTTTTAAACTTAACTCCACAGTTACTTCCTCTTTTCCTCACTTGTAAATAATATTGGTTGCATTTGTCTTCCTGGGGCTCCATCAAATTATCTTCTCTTTTCCCCAAACAGCTATGCTAATGGATTTTTGTCTTCTTTTTCCTTCCCAAAAAAAGGCCCTCAGTCAAAGGGTAGTTTAATATTTCTACAGTTACATGTAGCCTTCTCTACTTCAATATTGTGAAACACAAGGGAAATGTAGGTACTTGTCCCCAAGGCTATGGCTTTGAAATTTTGTACCTTCTGTAACTGTTGAAACTTCTCCCCTTACCCCGTGGGATAAAGAAAAAAGGGAAATTGAAGTTATGCATACATGTATACTGATCCATTCAGAGTCCATATAATTCTTTAGTTTTATCAAGTTGTGAAATTCCTGAACTGTTTCCCCTGAATCTTGTTCTGCCTCCACTTGCTTTCTATTCATTTCAGAGCTATGTGCTAAGCTGCTGGAGAGGAATACAGAGAAATTTTCTATGGACTTTGTCCTGGGGTGGCAACCAGAGAGTAACTGCATAGGCCACCTCCAGAGAATTTTGGAATCTCAGAGACTGGAAAGAAAATGTTGGTGCCCCCAGAGAGGTTCTTTCTCAGGAACAGCATGAAACAACACTCTCAACTAGCTCTGGGGGTTAATTAGCACTGCTCTAATATAAATCCTTTAGAGAATTTTACTTCTCTGCAACAGAAAGCAATTTTCAAATTTAGATCATTTTGCAATTATTAAATGAGACTAAAGATGGTCTCCTTGTGTATCCCTTTTAATCTGTACGCTGCTGATGTCTCCAAATCTATATACTACCCTTCCTCCCATGGTGGCCACGCCTAACTATAGGGCCTGGGTGCAAAATATCAGTGTGATCCTTGGTACAACTGGGCCTAGAGTTAAATGGCCACGGAGATAGGGATTTATGCACAGTTTAGCCTAACTTAAGTTCAAAGATATTTAGAGACAGCTCTGTAATTCACCAGCAGGAAAAGGAGGATTGTTCCAGGAGCTCTTAGGAGATTTTGCTACTCCCCTTCTCTACAGTTAGACTGCAGGTGGAAGAGCTGAAGCAATCACAACTGCACCCGCCTTGTCCAGTAAGCAGGGGTCCCAGCTTGTTCACTTCTCCTCCATGATCAGAATCTCTCCCCCATGTGTGCTCAGCAGCTCCCTGAGGGACCTTAACCTTCACTTTTCTGTCAACTTGCTCTGATAAAGTAGTATCATAGAACATTGGTCTGTGCCTTCTTCCAAAATCTGATAAAACTTCTCTTGCTTATCAAAGAGAACAAATGTCAGATGCAAGATGAAATTAGGGTGGGAAATTAAAACACAGGTCAAAATTATATCTTTAGGTATTCATTTATGCAGTTGCTAAAAATGTAGGTGTAGTCCTAAAATATCTATGCATTGATAACTTCTAAAAGCCATACAAATTTCCAATCTTTGTTAAAGGGTCAAATTTCATTTCTTTTTGAGTTTTTAAAATGAAAAGTTAGGGATCCTGGAAGCAGTTTTCCTCTGTAGAATGTGTTCCCTAAGCTAAAGGAAGTACACTGACTAAATATAATACTGGCCACCCAAGTTTCCAAGAAGCATCACAGAAATAAAAAGAAAAACTCTTCAATTTCTTTCTTTCATGTTCTGTAGTTTTCATTGTGGATGTCTTTCACCTCTTTCATTAGATTGATTCCCAGGTACTTTTTTTTGAGGCTATTGTGAATGGACTCGTTTCCCCAATTTCTCTTTCAGTGGATTCATCACTGATGTATAAGAATGCATTTGATTGTGGGTGTTGATTTTATATCCTGCTATTTTGCTAAATTCATTTATGAGTTCTAGAAGTTTTCTGGTGGAAGTTTTTGGATTTTCTAGATATAGAATCATGTCATCAGCAAATAGTGATAGTTTGAGTTCTTCTTTTCCTATTTGTATCCCTTTAATTTCTTTCTTTTGTCTAATTGCTCTGACTAAAATTTCAAGGATGATGTGAAAGAGGATATCCTTGTCTTGTTCCAGTTTTTAGAGGGAATGTTTTCATTTTTTTCTCCATTCAGAATTCTGTTGGTCTTGGGCTTAGCATAAATAGCTTTTACAATGTTAAGGTATGTTCCTACTATCCCTAGTTTTTCTAGTGTTTTGAACATGTAGGGATGCTGAATTTTGTCAAATGCTTTTTCTGCATCTATTGAGATGATCATATGATTCTTGTTTTTAAGTCTATTAATATGATGAATTACATTTATTGATTTCCATATGTTGAACCAACCCTACATCCTTGGGGTGAATCCCACTTGATTGTGGTGCGCTATCTTTTTAATATGTTTTTTTTTTTTTAGTTTAAATGCACTTTATTTTTAGACAACCTACATGACATGTTTTCTTAAAAAACAATGCCTCCATTCCAAATAAATCACGGTCAAAATAAATGTGCTCAAGATGACATCAATTCCATTTGTCTTAAGTCCTGGTGTTGTGTGGATGACAAGCAGCAGCCAGTTATGATGACAGATGATAGGTCCAAAGTAACTGCCAAGTTTGTTAACATTTCTCCATTTCTAAACCATCCTTAAAGAAAATAATATATGGGGTCACACCATCCTCACGGTAGTCCAGGAGAGCAACCATGCCATCTGGATTCATGTTTTCACCAATAAAGAACTGGTAATTTTTGAAATTAGCTAGGATATGCTTGACTTGTTCTGCAGCCCCTGTCATAAAAGGTTTTACTCTCTCTGGTCTCTGTTCCTCAAGTTTGCCTTTGATTGATTTCATGTAATCTTTGATGTACTTCTTGTATGCTTCTTTTGTGAAGCTGATTTTCTGCAAGTGATGGTTCATGACAATATCAACACCAGAGATTACGGTGCTTTCAGTACCTTCGCCCTCGTGTCCTTCAGCGGAGGCATTTTCACCAATGAGCAAGTCATCAATGTTACCCTCGGTCCTAGGTCCTACTGACCATCTTGCCCTCCATCTCCAGGCAGAGCCTGTTTGTGATCTCCCAGATCTTGTAAATGTCGGAGAACATCTCATTGTAGCTGATGAGGTCCAGGTAGATAATCATGATGGCGACTAGACTGAGACGGCAGCAGCGCTAGCTTAGCAGGAGCCTGGAGCTCGGAGTGAGCACGGTGGCGCTTGGGGGTAGGGGGAGCGGGCAGAAAAGCTTTAATATGTTTTTGTATGTGATTTTACAGAATTTTATTGAGAATTTTTGCATCTATTTCATCAGGGATATTGGTCTGAAGTTTTCTTTCCTTGATGTATCTTTGTCTGGTTTTGGTATCATAGGTATCATAGAATATAAGTTTGGAAGGGTTCCCTCCTTTTCTATTTCATAGAATACTTTGAGGAGTATTGGTGTTAATTTGTCTTTGAAAGTCTTATAGAACTCAACGGAGAATCCATCTGGTCTTGGGCTTTTCTTGGCTGGTAGGCTTTTGATGGCATTTTCTATTTCATTACTTGAAATTGATCTGTTTAAATCATGTTTGACCTCCTCATTCAGTTTAGGTAGGAGGTCATTTGTCTCTAGAAATTGAAGAGAACCTCAGAAAATGGAAAGATCTCCCATGCTCCTGGGTAGGCAGAATTAATATTGTCAAAATGGCCATACTACCAAAAGCGTTATACAGATTTAATGCAATTCCTATTAAAATCCCAATAACATTCTTCATAGAAATATAAAAAGCAATCATGAAATTTATTTGGAAAAATAAGAGACCCAGAATAGCTAAAGCAAGCCTTAGCAAGAAAAGTGAAGCAGGAGGCATCACAATACCAGACCTAAACTATACTACAGAGCTATAGTAGCAAAAATGGCATGATATTGGCACCAAAATAGACTTGTAGACAAATGTACAGAATAGAGTATACAGAGACAAACCCACATAAATATGATTATCTCATACTGGACAAAGATGCCAAAAATATTCACTGGAGAAAAGATAGCTTATTCAACAAATGGTGCTGGCAAAGCTTGAAATCCATGTGTAGCAAAATGAAATTATACCTCTATCTCTCATTCTGCACAAAAATCAATTCAAAGTGGATCAAAGGCTTAGACACTAGAACAGAGATCCTGCACTTAACAGAAGAAAAAATAGGCCCAAATCTTTACCATATCAACCTAGGATCTGACTTCCTTGATAAGACTCTGAAAGTGCAAGAAGTAAAATCCAGAATCAATAAATGGGATGGATTAAAATTAAAAAGCTTCCTCTCAGCAAAGGAAACAATTAATAATGTGAGGAGAGAACTTACAGATTAGGAGAAAATCTTTACCACATGCACCTCTGATAAAGCATTAATCTCTAGGATATGTAAAGAACACAAAAAACTTGACACCAAAAAACCAAATAACCTAGTCAATAAATGGGCTAAGGAACTGAACAGACACTTCACAGAGGAAGAAATACAATTGACCAATTAATTTATGAAAAAGCATTCAACGTCTCTAGCAATTAGAGAAATGCAAATCAAAACTACTAGAGTAGTTTTGATCTCACTCCTGTCAGAATGGCAGTCATCAAGAATATAGGCAACAATAAATGTTGGTGAGGATGTGGTGAAAAAGGTATACTCATACATTGCTGGTGGGACTGAAAATTGGTGCAACCACTGTGGAAAGCTGTATGGAGATTCCTTAGAAAATTTGGAATGGAACCACAATTTGATCCAGCTATCTCACTCCTTGGTTTATACCCAAAGGACTTAAAATCAGCATACTATAGTGGCGCAGCCACATCAATGTTTATAGCAGCTCAATTTGCAATAGCTGGACTATGGAACCAACGTAGGTGTCCCTCAATTGATGAGTGGATAAAGAAAATATGGCATAAATACTCAATGGAATATTACTCAGCTTTAACGAAGAGAGAAATTATGGCATTTGCCTGTAAATGGTTGGAGTTGGAGAATATCACGCTAAGCAAAATAAGCCAATCCTACAAAACCAAAGGCTGAATGTTTTCTCTAATATGCTGATGATAATTCACAATAAGGTGGGGTGCACTAGGGAAGAATAGTATTACCTTAGATTAGGTAAAGGGAAGTGATGAAAGGGGAGGGGAGGGAAAAGGAGATAGAAAAATAGTAGAATGAAACAGACATTATTACTGTATGTATATATGTGACTTCATGACCAATATGGTTCTGCAACATGTACACTCATAAAAATGAGAAATTATACCCATGTATGTATATCAAAGTGAATAAATGTATTATATTATCATGTATAACTAATTAAAACAAATAAAAATTATCAAAAAGAAAAACTGAAATATGATTTTAGCTACATATTTATATGTACATTAAAAATTTTTGGAGGGATAAATTCTTAGATGTGAATGTTTGTGTTCAAGTGTATACAAATTTTGTAGATATTATCAGATTGCTCTCATGAAAGGTGAAAACAATTTATATCAGGTCTCATTTTCGTTATTACTAGATGTTACTACAGGAAAATTATTTGAAGCCAGTGAAATTTAATTTTGAAATTTTGAACTCACTTCTACTCAATTCTGATAGAAATGCAAAACAGCTACTTTAATATTAACGAGGGCAATTTTTTAATTTCATGCATATATCATATAGCAGCACATGTCCTCAAGTTTAATTAATCTTAACACACTTGTTTAGCATGCTTAATTGATTGTGTCTCTCCTAAGTCCAAGGGACTGCATTATGGCTGGTAACAAAAATTGTATATATCATATGGGACCCTACTCTGAAGGAATTCCTAATAGCCTATGAGCCCCAGCATGCAAATCATGACAAGAGAGCTAGAGAATGGCAATAATGATAATAAGCAACATTTTAAAGAGAGGAGTATGTTCCTTTGTTCAAGTGCCATGTTTAGGCTCTAAAGGCAGAAATGTGAAAAACCCATGGAGAATCAAACCCCAACACATGACCATTTATTGATGTAAAATAATAAACGACACAAAATGATTACAAAAACAGGTGGTGTTTCAGTCAGCTTTTTGGCAACTCTGACTAAAAGACCTGACAAGAACAATTTTAGAGGAGGAAAAGTGATGAAAGGGGGGCTTACTTGGGGGCTCATGATTTCAGTGGTCTCAGTCCACAGCCAGCCAGCTCCATTCCTCAGGGTTCAATGTGAGGCAGGGCATCAGGGCAGAGGAGTGGTAGAGGAATGCAGGTCAGGACATGGCCTCCAAGAAGGAGGGAGGGAGGGAGAGAGAGAGAGAGAGAGAGAGAGAGAGAGAGAGAGAGAGAGAGAGAGAGAGACTCATCAGATACAAAATATATACTCCAAAGACACACCCCCAATGACCTACCTCCCCTAGCCACACCCTACCTGCCTTCAGTTACCACTCAGTTAATCCCTATCATGGGATTAATTCACTGATTAGGTTAAGGCTCTCATTTCCCAGTCATTTCACTTTATGCATTGCTCACATGAGATTTTGGGGGACACCTCACATCCAAAACATAACAGGAGGTGTTATATAAACTCACAACACTACAAAGGTATCCTGAACAGTGTCTTGAATTGCTATCTAAAGTCCCTGCTAAATTCTTTAGGCGAAAATCTCAAATAGATATCAAGTTAATGAAGCCACATAGCACAGAGAAGAAATGTCACAGAAAAATGCTGATATATTATAGATTTTTCAAGGATGGCATAATTATCTCCTATGGCATTCATCACCAGAATGGAGGTGAACGGATGACTCTGAACATGGGCAGAATGTCATTATGCAGAATTGAACAACATTGAATGATAAGAGAAGACAGTAAACTTTAGGCAGAAAGGGATTCTATCTGTTCAACACCATGTTTCCACTGCTTTGGTTCTAGTGCTCAGACCTAGAAAGCATTTAGTAAATACTGGTGGAATGAGTGAACAAGAATGCTGTGATACTAGCAATCTGTTGCAAGCTTTCACTCAAATTGAATTTCAATATATGTAGAAAACCTTTTAAAGGCCAGACTCCTAGACATCTTTGAAACTTTGAAGCAAAATTCTTCTTCAGAACATGAACTCAAAAGACTCTGAAGTGGCAAGGTGAAATGCAAGCTTGCAGAGACTAAGCTTGCTGCATAGATTGACTGAAAAGTGGAATGGTTGAATTGCTCTCAGTAGTGGATGCTTTGGCAAGCTGAGCAGTCCCTCCTCATTCCATGATGTCTGTTAATGCCAGAAGTCGACAGTTTTCAGCTGACTGGGGCTCCGGGAATTGCCCTCAGGGAGAATTCCTTAGCTTGAGGTGTGCTTCCCCTAGAGCAGGCCAAACATGTGACTGGCTAGTGAGGGCAGGGTGGAGTGTGTGTAAGTGAGTCCCATGCTCTTTGCCTCATGGTGGAACTACTTGAAATAACTATCTCAGCTCCAGTGCCTTCTGTGGGATTGTTTGAGATCTATATTTTGTCTGCATCAGAGTTCCATTCTTCTGTCCACAGGATCCGTCTTCTTCCACTTGCTCACAGGTCTTAGTTCTCATAGGCACTCTGAAAAAAATGCCACACATGCAGGTATGTTTCAGAACGGCTTGTTAGGGTGTCTGGCAAGACATTCCATGTACCTATTATTTATAAACAGAGAGGAGACACTCTAAAGCTAAAATATCTCAGAGAGATTTGGGCTTAGTGCTTTGGTTTAAACTCAAGGCTAGGCAACCATGTATCTCCAGAATTTAAAAATGATCATCAGAGAATCAGAAATGACTGGATTGGGTTACAAGAGTTAAAATAAAACTTTGTTTTCTTACACAGAGATGCATCTCCTTTACACTGAATGTCTGCTGAGTGCTACATGTCCATACTTTTTAATACCAAAATACTTTGCTAGAGTTTTGATTTTCTTTACCCAGTGTTCCAAAGTCTATTCCTTTTGATATTTTTTTCCCATAGAACTTACAGTTTATTCTTTCCTTCTTTGAACAGTTGTATTTCTGATAGGATAGGTAACTGTCTGTTTGGACCCAGGAAAGTATCAAAACAAAACTTTTTCATTCTGTATCTTCAACTATAGTCAGTCCTCAAGATGAATGCCAAATAGAGGTATTTCCTGAAATTTTCTTAGAATGTCTTAATTTTGAATCCCTGTTTTCTACCATGGCTGCTTATTATGATGTTGTGATATTGGAAAATATTTTCAATTTAATTTTTAAGTATGGTTAATATTTATTTAGCATCTATCTAGTCATTTGATAATTTTATTGTAAAATAAAATGCAGATCCAGTCAATCACACAGAATCATGTAGATTAATTAACTAACATTTGTGGTAACCACTACCTGGATTTAGAAATAGAATTTTTCAGTATTGCAGAAGCTCCTCCTGATACTTTATCCCAAACTCAACACTCCTTCCCTTAGAGCAACCTCTATCCTAACTTATAATAACCACTTTCTGGAATTTTTTCACAGTTTCATAAAAAAAAAATGTGTATCCTCAATGGAGTATTACTCAGCCACAATGAAGAATGACTTTATGACATTTGCCGGTAAATGGATAGATCTGGAGACTATCACACTAACTGATAGTAGAGTGGAGGAAGGGAAGAATAGAAGTTCAGTGGACTAGACAAAGGATGATAAAGGGAAGGAAGTAGGAGAATAGGAAAAGGAAAGACGGGAATGAATCCGACATAACTTTCCTATGTACATATATGAATACACCACAGTGAATCCCACCATGGTGTACAGCCACAAGACTGGGGGCCTAATTAGAATAAGATATGTTCCATGCTTGTACAATTGTATCAAAATGGACTCTACTATCATGTATAACTAAAAAAATAGTAAAATAAAAAAAATGTGTATTCCCTACTGGCTGTAATTTTGTCTTGCCTATTTTAAATCTTTTACATTTCTTTTCGTCTTCCAATTTTCCTCCTTCCTTTTCTTTTCCTTACAGATTATCTGTTGAAGAACTTAAGGGACTTGACCCATAGTTTCCCATGGTCTGGATTGTTCATTAACACTTTTTTCTGACTTCTGCATTCCCTACAAATTGGCAACTGGATCCAGTCAGTCAACCAAACTCCTGTATGCTTCCTTTTGCAAGATGAAGGGATGTCAATTCCCATCCCACCCTTTCAGACATCTCAGTGAAAACCCGGATTGTCCTGTAGTTGGCTTCTGGGTCTTTTAACACCACCTTTGATCACTTTTTCCTTAGTTGGCATGACCAGGGCTTTGCAGGCTCATCTTGTATATTTCTTGCCTCAGATGTGGTCATAGTCACTTCTCCAAGAATCCCTGGGTGGTTTTGGAGGGAAGAACCTCCCCCCAGATGTTTCAATACGGCCATCTATCTGTATGCTGGAGATGGTCATTGTTTCTAGGTGTCTTTGGTAGACAAAATTACTTCATGAGATCATCCTGGTAGTTCTAATTTAAATTTGGGAACGCAGGGTTTTTAACTTTTGTGTTGCGGCTGTATTTCCTTTCTTGAATACCAAAATCTTAGTTCTCAAGGATATAGTGATAGAATCAGAACACCGCCTAATTACTTATTTACCCAATTCCGATGTTATATATTCAAACAACACTAACACCACCAGCAATTCATTAGTGAAAAATAACTACATTTTTTGCATATACTTCCCTCATTCTCCCATTTGTTTTTATAGCTGCTATACATTTTCTAAGCATATAGCCACTAATATTATACTTTCTCCTGTTAATGCTTGTTTGATCTCTATTCTATAATAACTGCATGTTGTATATATTTAGCTCTTGTCATCAGTCCTTGTGTCTATATCTCTCTAGTGACTTTGTTTCTCTGAAGCTCATTTTTAGTATATTCCCTAGGAGGGGCACATGGGAATAATGTTCTTTGAGTTCTTGCATGTTGATAACTGTTTGTTTATGCTCTTTGTATCTAAAAGTCAGTTTTACTGGATAAAAAAAACTTTATATTTCCTTTAGACATTTCTTTCCTTGAGTATATTAATTAGGTTACTCTATTTTCTTCTGTCATAGAGCAGGGCTGCTGTAAAGTCTCATAGTAACCTATTTTTTTCCCTTTGTAAGTCATTTGCTTTTTGTTTCTGACATGTTCCAAAAATTTTTGTTAGCATATGCCTTGGTGCTGGACATTTTGAATTGATTTTCGCAGATATATTTTAGTATATGGTTTCAGTTCCTTTTTAAATTCAGGAAAGTATCTTCGCTTTGTTGTTTTTAGAATTTGCTCTTTTCTGTATTTTCTTCTTCCTCGGGGATTCTTTATATTATGTAGTGCACATTTTCTTTGTCAGTTTCTCTTTAATACTTCTTATTTCTTTTTTGGTTTTAAAAAGTCTCCTCAATTTCACCTTGTATCCTCTTAAGACATATTCTGGGCTTATTTGCTTTTGTATTCCTTCTAGTTTACTCTTCATTTCCAAAGTGACTTTTTCATTTATTTATAATTCTTTCCCGTGTTCTGTCACCTGGTTTATGAGTTTTTCCTAATTCTGAGGTATGCTGTTCTTTTACATTTTGTATCATTTTCATAATGTCTTTTAGCTCGTTTTGAAATAAGTTACAGTTTTGATCTGTCTCTTTCTGATATGCTTTATTATCTATAGTGAAGTTACTCTGCTCTTTCTTCTCTTTTATCTTCTAACAACTTTGCAGAGCATTTGACGTCAGTACTTTCTTGTTGCTCATTTTTAGGTGAAGTCAGTTCTCTGAGATGTCAGAAGCTGGTTTGAAGTAGTTTTGGAGAATTCCCTCTTCTGTTGTTTCCCAAACCTTCCTAGTTCTGTTCTCTACCTCCACTCTTACCTGAATTCCAGCTTTTCTTTCCTTTGTCTCTATTGGGATATGCTGATAGATCTCAATTCCACTCCAGTAGCTTCTCCTCAGGGCAGGGACTTTTCCTGAAAGGGAGGCCTGTTCTGGAAGAAAGTTCATAGAACAATGCTTTGTCTCCCTTTTCTCCTGCACAGACATAGGCACCTCTCTGGTCTTGGGGCTATTAGTGGATTGTTCTCACCAGCTCATGTTCTGGGTTTACAAAAAAAAAATCTTTAACTGTAAATGCCAGCCATAGGTTTTTGGTTTGCTATAGAGATTAAAAGACAGAGATAGATATAAATATAAATGTCTATACACATACCATGTCCACTGCTACCATCTTCTCTTGAGCACAAAGAATTTGCTAAGCACTCTCTCTATATTTTTTCTTGTTCAATTTTTATAATATCTCAGTGGGGATAGTAATAATTATTATTCTTATTTTACACAGAAGCAATCTTGGGTTCAAGAGGCCAAATAGTTTTTTAAGTGATAGAGAATTTGTACCTATGTCTGATTGATCACTAAATCTGCTAATCTTTATGTCAAAAATATTTTTAAATCAGCTCTTCAAAATATATATTACAACAGAATGTTTTCTTACCAAAATGTTGTAATTTCTAGTTAAGAAAATATTAGAAAATGTTCATCTTTGGTTGTTTTTTTTCCCCTTTTCTCTTGTGCACATTCTCAAAATTTTCTAATGAATAGATATTAACTTTGAAATGAAATAACCAATATATTTTACTTTAAAAATGAAAGGATGGCCAAAAGTTACTTTGACTAGTTTTCAAAATTTATTCAATCCATGGTGTACCCAAAATACAGTAATTGTATGTGTGTGTGTATATGTGTGTGTACTTTAATTAAAGCAGTAAATCACACAGCTACAATATTACATAGTTGTTAAGGTGCATGAAGACATCAGATCTCTGTTTAGACAGACCTGAATTTCAATACTAGGTCTTTGTATTTTCTGGGATTTCTGTGGGAAAATTATTTAGCACCTTCAAGTTTTAGTTTCCTTATCTGTAAAATGAGAATAATTTAATAGGGTTGACCTGAGCAGGAAAAATTACTTGAAACAAAGTGCTTGAGGAAGTTCTTAGAAATAATTGGCGTGAACGTACTTTATATATAAAGATGTGAAAAACTGTGCTCTATATGTGTAATAAGAATTGTAATGCATTCCGCTGTCATGTATTTAAAAAATAAAATCAATAAAAAAGAAATAATAATTATTTACTAAATATGAATAGCTGTTAAACAAGTAAATAAACAAAACAGTATAGGAATTGGGCCTTAGGGGAAGTAGATGGAAGATTATAGACATCATGAAAATACGTTCTGTGTAATATCAAGCCTTTAGAAACAGATTTTTATTTTTTGGTTTGTTTATTAGTTTTAGAATGGAAGATTTTCCCCAAATTTATCAAAAGTCAATGATTGCCTTTTTAAAAGAATTGATAATGGGGGGAGACAAGAGTTACAGTAAATAGCCTTAGATTAGGTGGTCTGGTGTGGCCAGGATGGCTTACATTTCACATAAAAGGCATATATAGATCAGATACTTGTCGTAACTTGGAAATTGACTTCCTGTGGTGTTCTGGGGCAGCCTGGAAATTGCCCTGCTGGGTTAGTATATGCTTGCCAGAAAACTTTGTCAGGTTTCCCCAGGAACTGATTTGGAAGGTCATTTATAACCATGGTAATTGTAAACAAATTGTACTGAAGTGGTAACTTCAAAGGTGCATTGGTGAGTATTGTTAGAATATTCAACTGCAATGAGTTTAATTGGTTGTAAGATTGTGAACTTTTTTTTTGCACAATATAATGCACTCCTTTCCTCTACCATTGAGTTTGCAGTTTTATCATGATGGCCGTTGAGATCATAGAAGCGTTTAGTTTTATGGCGCACAAATGAATGACTTGAAATGGCTCCCCCTCTAACTTCTGACTATAGCATCATTTGTTCAGTGATAAGATGCCTGTTGTATCCAGAAGTAGTACAGAGGTTGTTTTCTCTGCCCAGACCCTGGAGGAAGACAGAGAAAGGTTGGTGCATTCTTGCTAGGGACATCTCCTGGTACCTGGGCCATGGTGCTGGCTGAGATACATTTCTGCCCATTAGTGACTGCATTCATATCCCTGCCTTCCAGAGTCCAGCTCCCCACCCTCAGTGAAACCACCTGGGAAGTCTGGGTAGTGCTGACAGTAAGCTTCAATGAGAACAACTTCAGCCTTGGCGCCAGTGAAGGGAAATCATAAAGTGAAAAGAATCTGTTAGCTAATGGAGGGATGTAGTAAATGCGAAAAATAAAAGTAAATCTTTTTATATGTGTTTGCAACTAGTTGTTTCTTCCTAACTATTAAAAATAATCTATCAAAATCAAAAGGCAAAATACAAATTATAATGAATGTAAATTTTAAATGTTATTTAAATAGAGATGACATTTTAAATTTATTTTAAAATATTGAATTAAATCTTGTTAAATATTTTTATAAAGATAAAATTGCTGAAGGTTCTAGTGTTCAATACCCATCAGGTTGGGAGTGCAAAGAAATAATAAGCTGCTTTGTGAATGTTATGCCTAATTGTCTAGTTTAATGGTTCTCAACCAGTGGACCAGTAGGAATTTTGCCTCCTGGGGGAACTTTGGTAATGTCTAGAGATATTTTTGGTTGTCAAAAGTGGTAGGAAAAAGGAAAATGAGGGGAGAGGTTCTACTAGCATCTAATGGATGCTGCTTCATATCTTATAATACACATGACAAAACTCCCCCCAATAAAGAATTATCCTACTCCAAATGTAAAATTTGAGAGTTTAAGACACACACACACACACACACACACGTACATAGATGTGTTGTATGAGTAGTTTAAGATTGCAAGGTTACCCCCAACAAAGAATTATCCTATCTTTGGCTACCATATGCCATGGTTGCATATATTGTACTAATTTGTGAGTACCTCTAGAACCACAAATTGAAACACAAGGAAAAGAAAGAAAACATGCAGCATCACTGGGAAGCAATACTTGGCTTTGCAATAATCTATTGTGTTCATGTTATCTCTGAAGAAAGTTTTGACAAGTTAATTAATTTGTCTCATCTCTTAAATGCCTCTGCCCAAGATCTTCCTACTCTAAAGTAGTGCCCATTCAGGAAGAGCACAGCCCACAAACTTTTACAATGAAGTGAAGTTGTATGGGGGATATAGGACAAGCCCTAGAGAGTGTTTCTCTGGGTCTTCCCAGTGTTCCTCATGAGGGTGGATGTTTGCAGTTGTGTTTTGCCAGCTCTGCTCCTGAGAGACTGAGGCACAAATGTAATGTACATGCAGCCTTTAATGTGTGTGTGTGTGTGTGTGCACACGAGCGCGCGTTTGCTCCATAAACCCCATGGCTACAGCACCAACCTAATACAGAGGCCTCATGTACACAGATGTGCAGACAATAATGACATAAATATTTTAAAAAATTGTGTGAATCTTGAGGCCTTGGATTTTCAATTTGAAACCAGAAAGTATTTAGCTGAGAATCAAGTCAGCAATAAGTGAAGCATATGTTAATATTAGAATTCACTTTACAGTTATACTTGAATACTGCAATAAAGGACAAGCATTTCTGTTGGCTATAAACTTTCAGTAAAGGGCAGTGTATGTGCTTAGAGCAAGTTCATAGGTGAAGAAGCTGGATGTGGGTGAGTCCTGGGCTCAGGGGCCTACTCTGGCAGCTGCCATTGCTTGATTCTACCCTGGGGATCCCAAGTGAAAGAAAACTTCCCTTTAAATACTCTCACTTTGCAGGGTCTTATTTCCCTTCCCCACTCCAATTTCCCTGGTTCATTTTCTCTTAATTGGTCCTGATTGGAAGTCATCATAAATCAGAATAATTTCTCTTTCATGCTCTTCAAATTTTAACTTACCAAAAAAAGTCTTTAGCTGGAAATGTCCATAAAAAATGAATGTCAGTGGTTTCATCTTTAACAGGGAGAAAATGAAACTCAGACATTTTGGAGTCACAGTCAAACTACCTCAGTATGATTGTGAATTGATTTATATAGGGCCTTTAAGAAACTTCATGTCCTTTTTGGAATGTACTAAGCAGGAATCACTCTTTCACAAATCTAGAAATTATAGTCACCCATGAAGTCAAATGCTATATCTGTCTTAGCCTGGGTCTGTACTGGGCTGATAATTTACTTCAAGACTCAAAAAGGCGATTTGACTCTGCTGTCTAGTTCTCAAAATGACTTATTCAATACTGAGTATTTAGATAAAGACTTAAAATACCTCCCTCCCTCCTTCCTGCTTTGCCTTCCTTCCTTCCTTCCTTCCTTCCTTCCTTCCTTCCTTCTTTCTTTCCTTCCTTCCCTCTTTCTTTTTTCCTTCCTTCTTTCAATTTATAACTCACATGCTGTGAGTGACAGCCTGCTATCACCAGGTAGGAAGCCATGTGGGGAATGCAATTTATGTATGGATAGAGGTTCCTCATGTTCCCTTAGCTCCAAGGTTGCAAATGGCAACAACCTGCATTTCAGCAACTGGTAATCATTTTTGAGTAATTTAAAATCTTCCATATTAAAGAAATTTGTGCATCAGTATTTGTGAGTTTGTTAGAGGTCAACCACCAAATGATTGTTATTGGTATGTGTAAGTTATTTCATTTTGAATAGCTCCTGAAATTATTTTATCTAGTCTATTACTGTGTTCAAGTAGTAGAGTCTGAGCATGAGCAGCCTCAGGGAAAGGCTGAGAAGACATTTTGGAGAAACAAGTCCAAGAACCCAACTCAAATCAAAGGCTAGCCTACTTTGAGTATTCATTTAATTTTTAAGGTTCACTGTAAGAATGCTGCATATGTTGGGCTGGGGATGTGGCTCAAGTGGTAGCGCGCTCGCCTGCCATGTGTGCGGCCCGGGTTCGATCCTCAGCACCACATACAAACAAAGATGTTGTGTCCGCCGAAAACTAAAAAATAAATATTAAAAATTCTCTCTCTCTCTCTCTCTCCCTCCCTCTCTCACTCTATCTTTAAAAAAAAAAAAAAGAATGCTGCATATGTTAGTAGGAAGGTCCAGATGTCAAGAGAGAAGAAGATTCATCTTGGAATTGTCTTGCTCATTCCCTGTGGTTCAACAGAGACACTTCCTACCAGAGCCTGTCTCATGTCGCCAGCTCAAGAAGGCCAATAGGAAGGCTGCCTTGCATTATTTTTACTTTGGGGCCATATGATCTTGGAAAAGTAGTGAACTTATTTTTCTTTTTTTAAATTAATGAATAGGTTTTATTATTTAGAGCAGTTTAGGTTGGCAGAAAAATTGAACAAAAGAATAGATTTCCCATATCCTCCTACCTGACATCCCTTGTTGTTAACATCTTGCATTAATGGGGTATTTGTTACAATTGATGTATTAACTTGGATACATTGTTATTATCTAAAGTCCACAGTTTGCATTACTGAACTTTATTTTATCTGTTCATAAAATGGAGACAGCCGTTTTCCCATATTCCTAAGGCCCAAAGGTGGTAAAGACCAATTATAACCCTGTTGAATCACCAAAACTTCATACTGACTCAAGACAGTGTAAGAAGACAAACACCAATAGTTTCAAGAAGAATGAAGAAAGGGTCGTTGTTATTTTCTGAAGAGGAAAGAGTGTAGGGTGGGATTCTAGAGATCAGGCAAGGGGCCCTGTCCAAGGAAGGCTGAGACATATACATTTTCCCTTCAAATTTTGCTCAGTCTTCATTTAGCATTTCATCATTCCTCTTAACCATCTACGGAAGGAAAAACAGAAATTTTGGAGTGTTCAGATTTTCAGAGTGGCACCAACATGAGATCCACAACGATTTTCTCCTACAGTATGCACTAAACTCTACTTAACCAGAAAACCATGTCCATACCTTTAGCTTTCCAATACCCCTTTGAAAGAAGTTGGAAGTAATGGTGTCTTGAATGGGATTTTTCATCTCACTTGTTGAGCTAACGTAAAGTAATCATGCTCCTAAGATGCTCTTCTGCCTATTCTATGTCTTGTAGTCACATCCGAGAAGGTAGGAGTGGAGAAATGGAAAAAAAAAATAAAGGACAGGATGAGAGAAAGAAGGGGAAAGACCGAGGGAAAGAACAAGACCTTCATTAAACACCTATAATGTGTCAACCACAGCATCAGGCATTTTACATGTTAGAAAGTTAAACCGTTTATCTGGTACTTTCTTTACCCATTCCAAAGACTGCTGGGTATGTGAGATTAACTTACTGTTTTCAGATCAAGTAGTAATAACTTAACAATTACTTGCTATTTCCCTGAGCCAGGTGGCATCTTTAGATGGGGAAAGAGAAAGGCTCTTTTCCTTACTAAATAGATCATGCATAAGCCCATACTCAGAAACAAGAGTTTTTGTATTCTACAGATCCCCTGGGCTCTGACAGTATGCTAAAAGTCCTGATGAAGCTACTCACATTTGTTGAGGGTTTTTCTGTGTTTCCTGAGGAGCAGCAAGTTTAGTGATAAGAGATAGATGAATAAAGCCTAAAGACCAATTAACAGGCTAGATGTGCCTTATCTAATCAGACTGTGACATTCTCACAAAAGCTTTCCTTGAGTGGCTGCCTAGAAGGTATTTTGTGGAGAACACAGATACTTAAAATGAGCACCTGCTTTTTAGGTGAACACATTGGGATTATAGATCTGATTTTTTCTGAGTTGATGAAATCCTTCCTTCCTTCCTTCCTTCCTTCCTTCCTTCCTTCCTTCCTTCCTTCCTTCCTTCCTTCCTCCCTCCCTCCCTT
>NW_026000169.1:4454879-4456426 GCF_001458135.2 Marmota marmota marmota
TCCCTCCCTCCCTCCCTCCCTCTCTATTTTAAAGAGTCCTGTCTTTGGGCTATGGGGATTTGAAGTGTTCAGTGAAATCTTACTCTTTTTTTTTTCCAGAACTGAGACAGACTTTAACTTGACTCTGTTAGCCTGCTGGAATTCATAGGCCAAGGGGGAAAAATAAGGGACAGATGAGGAGGGATCAAGCTGAATTTGTTGGTCCAAAGAAATTTTTCCAATAAGCATGATGTGGTGCTTTTGCATATTGTTCCACCTGGTCTGTTATTAAAAGTATCTGCTAAGACCCACTCTCTCTAGACTAAAATCTCCTACATCTCCTCTTCTTGTATTGCTGAGAGCCACGGCCGAGTCTGTATGGCCCCTGGCATTTTGCCAACAGTATTGATTGACAGGCGAGGCATTACTATCCGCCTCTGCCGCAACTTTTGAGTTCTCGCACTATTTTGGAGTTCTCGTGGGGATTTCCGGGGATTCCCCGAGAGTTCCCATTGGTTGGGGAAGTGCAGGAGGAGGGATTTCCGGGAGAGATATTTCCAGCTGGGGGTTCCTGGACAAGCCTTGTGGCGTTTGGGAGGATTCCCCGGGAGCTGTGTGAAGTGTTTTCCTGCAGTTTAAAAATAAAGTTTGTTCCTGCTTCAGTGGCTCGTGATTTGTGCCCAGCCAGAGTGCGGCATTGTATGAAGATGAAGAGCTTCTGTTCAAGAGTATAATCTGAAGCAGTAATCACTTTGACTCTCTAACTTTAAAAGGCCCCTGCTCCCTGTTAACTAAAATCAAGAAGGCAAAAGATGGAATGGGTCAGGTAAGGAATGAGTTGAAGGAGGGGCATGAGCAATGAATTCTGTTTGGACATATTGACTATTAGATAGCCATTAGCAGAGGTACCTAACAGATAGAATTAGAAATGGTCCTTAAACTCAAAAGAGAGATATGGGCGGAAGGTTGAGATTTGGTTTATCTAGACATAGTGATATATTATTTAAAAATTTTTTTTCCCAGGGACAGGGGTGCATGCAGTGGGAAATAAATTTTGGGTAGGGGTGTTGACCAGATACAAAGCTCTGTGGCATTGATAGCAAAAGACAGTCAGAAAAAGAAAATTACCACCAGGATACATGTTACCCAACTGAGGTTGAAAAGAAAACCTCTGGCAGTCTAAACCATGATGAGAAACATCTTCACAAATTGCACTTTGAAATAGATGGTCCAATAAGTGGTGGGTGAGCACAAAACAAGGAATCTTTCAGAGTTCAAGATTACACAAAGATTTGTTTGTACAGGGGACCAGTGTGTGGAAGAATGTGAGAGGTAGAAATTTCATGCTTAAAATGAGGGGAAAGTTGTGTGTGTGAAGTTTGAGCTGCAGAATATTCAGAGTACCCCTTTGTATTTAACAGAAATTTATGAAACTAACAGTAGAAATATACTCCAGAAATAACTAATATTTACTTGACTTTTTCCGTACATGCTTCATCCACCCCGTAAAAACTTTAGTATGGAATTTAAGATTCTATACTAAAAAAAAAAAAAAAAAAAAAAAAAAA
>NW_026000169.1:4456446-4474565 GCF_001458135.2 Marmota marmota marmota
AAAAAAAAAAAAAAAAAAAAAAAATCCAAGATGTGAGGGAACATAGCCTTCCTTGAGTTCATTTATTAATTTTTAAATTTGTTCAGCAAATGTGTTGTCTTCTTTCTGTCAAACACTATTTAAACAGATATAGGTTCAGGGAAAATGATTTCTCCTCTTGCTGGGCAACAGAGTCACAGAGCAAAGTGGTACTTCAAGAGAAGTAGGGTGGGGCCTGTCTTGAATCCAGCATGGCTCTCTTCAGAGACCTCCTCAGAAAGGTTGCTCTAGGAGTAAGAGGGCACTGCCACTGTCTGTTTGTGTTCCTATAACAAAGTACCGGAAGCTAGGTGCTTTAAAAGAGGTTAATTTGGCTCACAGTGTTGATGGCTGTTGATGGGTTCAAACAGCACGTGTCAGGTCTCCTGGTGGCAACACAGCATCATGGAGAAGCAGAAAAGAAACTGGCCATGTGCAGAAAGGCTAAGCACAAGCAGTGGCCTCACTTTCTAATAATCTGCTCTTCAGAGAACTCACTCTATGAGACCAGCATTAATCCCTTCCAGAGAGGTGTCCCCATGACTCAGGTACCTACCATGAGGCCTCTTAAAGTTTCCATTACTTCAACACTGCCATGCAGGGGACAGAGCTTCCCATGTGTGAGACTTTGGGTTTCACACTCAAGCGTAAACCACAGCAAGAACCTTGATGTTTTGGTCACAGAATAGCCCGAAGAAAAGCAGCTGGATAAGTGTTAGTCACACCACAATTGAGAAGTAATGTGTTTAAAACTCAATTCTTCATTGTCCCTTTTTCCCTGCAACTTCTCTTTCTGCATTTAATTCTCTTGGGACAGCATCATCATCTCCTCAGTAAGTGTTTTCCTAAGTGCTTTCTAAAATGTGACCCATTAATGAGTTGTAAAACCAATGTAATGGGCTGTGACCACTATTTAAAAACAAAAGTAGAATAGAAAACTATCAGAGTGCCTTGCACGTAGTAAGGCTGAATTTTTTTTTTTAATGAAACTTTAATCTCACTTACATGTAGGTGTGTGCGTGTGTATCTGTGTGGGGTGTGCATGTGTGTACATAGGATCTTCATGTAAAATATTCCTTAGTGTCGATTATGGTCAAATTTTTTTGGAAGATGTTGCTCTCTGTCATCTAGCTGAGAAACCTGGGGATGACATTTGCTTTCTCCCTCTGGTTAAATATGTCTCATTTTCAGCTTGTCCTCTGTTGCCTTCCTTCAAGTCTTCGGTGTCTCAGTGAGATTTATTTCACCAACCTCTTAACTGCTGTGTCTTCAGTAGTGCCTTTCTCACACTCTCCTGCACTTAGCTGCAGAAGCCATCCTCTGAAATATGCAAGATCTGCTTTGAACCTACCAACTAGCCCAATCTCCTTCTACCATCCTTCAACTGCTCTTACATAAGTCATACTAAAAGAATTTCTATGCCTTGGACTCTCTTTCTTACTTCTTCCAAAACCCATGTTTTTCTCTCTGCTTGAATGGAAGTCCTTTGTATCTTTCTTATCCCTTGTTGCTATGTACAGTTCTTTCTGGGATCTGAGAGGGGGTGGTTCTAAGGCCCCTAATAGATACCGGTTCCCTTATATACATTGGTGTATGTAGTCTTTGCATCTAACCTACCCACATTTTCCAGTATACTTTAAATCATCTCTAGATTACTTACAATACGTAATACAATGTAAATGTTATGTAAAGGGTTGATACACTGTATTATCTAGGAAATAATAATAAGAAAAATGTCTCTATAGATGTTCAGTACAGATATATTTCTTTTCTGAATATTTTTCACCTGCAGTTGGTTGGATCTACAGATGTGAAATCCACAGAGTTGAATCATTTAATTTCCCCCCTTCTTCAAGGAGTTAGCTCAAGGTTACTACTTCTGTTAAATATCTCCTGGCCCCTCAGTCTGATATCTCTGCTCTTTGTTGTGCTTCCAAAATACTTTGTGTGCCCTTCTCATACAATTATATAACTATAAATATATAACTATGCTATGGCTCAGTTTGTATTTTGGGGTACCATTATCCCAATATTATTGACAATAAATGTCAGTCAATTTAAGGCTTAACCTCCTTCTTCCAGAGGTTGATTTAAGGAGCTTGCATGGTGCTAAGGCTTGGTCAAGGGAGGTCTGTGAAGGGGAACATGTGATCCTTGATGTTGTCTCTCAAGTTAAAATGCTCTGTACATCCATTATCCCACATTGTAGGTTAAGTTGTGTCTCTCCCGGCAAAAAATATGTTAAACTCCTAATCCTGATGCCTGTGAATGCAATCTTGTTTTGAAATACGGACTTTGAAAATGTAACCAAGTTAAGATGAGGTTGTATTAGATTAGAGTGGGCCTTAAATTTATATGCAGAGAGAGAGAGAAAAGAAGATACAGAAAAGACACAGGAAAGAAGGTCACAAGTCTTCAGAGGGAACATGGTTCTGCCAACACCTTGGTTTTGGACTTCTGTTCTAAACTGAGAACATGTGTTTCTGTTGGTCTAAGCCATCTAGGTGTGGTGTTTTGTTATAATACACCTAGGCAACTAGTCCACTCTGTCACCCATATGGTCCTTTCAAGCCTCCCCAGGTACCCTGACTTGCTAGGTAGGAAATCTTCCTGATTCCTCTGGCACTATGCAGATTTACCAGATAAGACCCAAGCTGGCCTTGAACTTGTGATCCTCCTGACTCATCTGAGTAACTGGAATTATAGGCATGTTCCACTGTGCCCCTCTTCTTATTTCTTTATGGGCAAACTCCCAATAATTTTAATGACCACAACAATATGAGGTCCCCAGTAAACTCAAACTATAGTTAGTTGTGAAAAGAAAATGTATATTTTAAGTTTTTCAAGATAAACTGACTTTTGCAAGCTTCTACCTACTGGATAGTGGCAGGGGGAAAAGCAGTTTTGTCTATAATGTGTACATAGTCTCTTTATGTTAATTGGAATCTGTGTGGATGACTCCAGTAAAACGTTCAGTCTTCTGGAATTCTAACCCCATGCCCACTGTCTTTGTTTTTAAAGGCCTCTTTAACAATGTACCACAGACTGAGTGGCTTAAAACAGAGAAATTCATTGTCTCAGTATTGGAGGCTACAAGTCTGCGGTTAAGTTTCTGGTAGGGTCCTGCTCCATCTGAAACTTCCAGTGAGTCCTTCCTTTTTTTGGGCGGGGGGACTGGGGATTGAACTCAGGGCTACTTGACCACTGAGCCACATCACCAGCCCTATTTTGTATTTTATTTAGAGATAGGGTTTCATTGAGTTGCTTGGCGCCTTGCCATTGCTGAGGTGGGCTTTGAACTCGAGATCCTCCTGCCTCAGCCTTCTGAGTTGCTGGGATTACAGGCATGTGCCACCTTGCCCAGTGAGTCCTTTCTTGCTTCTTCCTAGCTTCTAGGAACTTGGTGGTTTGCTAGCAGTCTTTGGCAGTCCTTGGTTTGCAGCTGCGTAATTCTAAAATATGCCTTTGTCACAGTGTGCATTCCTCCAGTGTCTTCATGCAATCCTCTTCTTATGAGACTACCAGGCACTATAGGTAAGGAACCCACTCTAACATGATGCCATCTTAACTACTTATGTCTATGATTAAGGTCACATTCTGAGGTACTGTGGACTAGGATTTCAACATATTTTGTGGGGAGGGGACATGATTCAAACCACGAGTGACGATGTTTTGTTAAAGATGGCATCAAGGTATATGAGGGAGGGTATGGCTTACCTGGCCACGGGTCACTGCTTTCTGCTGGTCTCTGCTGAGGGGCGGTTGTTCTAAGTTGTTCCTAGGGCTGATTGCTGAAGTGCAACTTGCCCTCGTCCTTTGTTCTAATAGTGTTCACTGCTGTTGTGTTGCCTCACCCATGGTCCATTCCCTCTCTGCTTGGTCAATTCTCAATGAATAGCCTAATGTTCCTTTGGGAACATGTGGGAAATTCCACTAAAATTTCTCAATTGTGTCCTGCTGTCAGGAACTGAGGGCTTTCAGGAGAACTAAATCTGGCTTCCTCTGCAGAAGGTGATAAGCCAGTCAGATTACATTACTGTAGCCTCTTCTAGATAAGAGATGATGCATAAAACCACCCCACTCCAGAGTCATTAATAGGAGGCAGAGTGAAAACCTCTCATCTTTTAGGCTCTTCTCCTTATGACTGTGGGTTTCTGCAACTTTTCCTGAATCCAACTCTATTTCCATGTTGGCCTGAGCAGAGGGAAGGGGAAGAAAATAATAATGAAGGATTCTGATCTCTGTCTTCCTTTTCTACCTCTGTCTTCCATCTTCTTTTCATAATCTCTCGGACTGAAAGAGGTGGTGTTATGTTTAGATGTGGTGTCCCCCACATCTCATGAGTGAGAAAATGCAAGAAGGTTTGGAGGAAAAATGATTGAGTTTTAGCCTTAACCTAAGTGGTAATGGGAGGAAGGTGTGGTGTAGCTGGAGGAAGTGGTTCACTGGGGGTGTGGCTATGGGGTATATATTTTGTATCTGGTGAGTGGAGTCTTTCTGTCTGCTTCCTGATCATCATGTGAGCTGCATCCCTCCGCCACACTCTTCTGCCATGATGCTCTGCCTCACTTCAAGCCCCAAGGAATGGAGCTAGTCTTCTATGGACTAAGACCTCTGAAACCATGAGCTCTCAAATAAACTTTTCTTCCCTAAAATTGTTCTAGTCAGTTTTTTAGTCACAGCAGCAAAAAAGCTGATCAAAACAGGTGTTTTTTTTTTTTTGTTTTTTTTCCTCTTCGTGTCAAATGAGCCTTCTACCTCAGGACGACAAACCTTCCTGCCAGATCATCCTGAAAGAAGGGGAAGGCCTTTTTCAGTTTGCAAGAAACTGGAATCCTATACATATGGGAATCTTAAGCTTATAAATTAGGAATAAGCAGATAATCATAAACTAGTATCACAGAAATTATCTTACACATTAATAAACTGGATTACATTGTTATATAATATATAACATATATAATTCGCTATAGTGTATTAGTTAAAATACTGGGCTTCCTGGAGATACTGTCTGGGTTAGATCCCAATTCCATCACTGTTTGAAATTGGAGAAGTCACTTAATCTTTGTGAGTCTCTGTTTCCTGGTTTTGAAAACAGTAATAGTAACAATGCCTCCCTTGAGGTTTGTTGTGACGATTGAAAGAAGTTATAATGTCTTCCCAAAATGCCCGACATAGAGTGAGTGCTCAGTGAACGCTGGCCAGTGTTACTAGCACTATTTATTTGGCATTATCTACTTTATGTTATCCTATGCGCTTCCTTTTTTCATCCAGCAAATTGCTGGACTCTTTCTTTGGCATTTTTTTAAATTTATTTTGACAAGACACTGCCTATCACACAGCAGTTCTTCCACGTTGACACAGGTACATTTCAGACTTGGACCAGAAATTGCTAAGGTAACGAGGTGGGTTTGCAGTCCATCCATATGTGGTAGACTGTTTAAGACTCATGAATTCAGTGTTGAATAACTCCTGCCCAGTGACAGGCATCAGCTTTCTAAGCTCAAGAGGACAAATGGTCAGCACCTTAAATGTTAAAACAGAAATGACATTGTTTGCTTTTTGTTTGTTTAAGTAGTGCTTTTAAGTAGTGCATTTCTTTGTATTTTGCATATAGAAAAGATCCTATTGTAGGACAATTTTCATATTTCTGTGTGATACATGCATCAGTTTAAAATAAATATAATAGAAAGTGTTATGAAACAACCCTTATTCTTCCTGGTGGAAAGGGGATACTTTGATGTCTGATGTTTAATTCATACTGCTATGTGGAGACCACCCCCTCCCCTGATGATTTATTGATTTTTGAGAGTAAGAGCTCAATTGAAAGGGAAAGTTCTATAAGAACAGAAGATGAAGACTGCCATAACCACATTTGAATCTTGCTGATTAATTTTGATGAAGGACTCTTTTGCTGGGCTTGTTTTATTCTATGGAACTCGGCATAGCCAACATCCTTGCAGCCTATATCAAGGAGCACTGGAACCCAGTTCACAAGAGCTCCCCACCTGCTTTGTGCCAGAAAATGCTTATTTAAATCTGACTGTGACTACCAGTTTTCTTTCTGGAAATTATAGGGCTTGGAAATGACGGAAGTGGGACTTAGTGAGGTTCTGCTCTATTTAACCCGAGTTTTTCTGAATACAGCTTAAAAGCCATTAGTTCTTATTCTGTGTTCTTGACTAACGAGAATAATTGATTCCTGTCTTCTTTTTACATTACCTATTCATGTATTTTTGTCCATTAAGCTTTTCCCTTTAAAGTGATGTTTTTAAGAAATGCCAGATAGATGAACTCTGAGTAGAAGTTGCAGGCTATACTAATATAAGAGTGGAGTTACCTTATTTCTGGGTCGTTAAACTAATTGGGTAGAACTGGAATTAGACAAACAGTATTTTTCCATCTTTGACTTTAGTCTGTCTATCAAACTGGGATAAAATGCTCTGCTTAATGCTATTCATTTACCTTCTTACTCACTTATTACTTGGGTTTGTTCTTTGTAGAATTTTAGAGCAGGAAGTATAATTTGAAGCCATGTAGCCTCATTTCATATCTCACAGATGGCCTAGGATCATTAGGTTCTTTCCAGGTGAGTTTTCTCCCAGGCTTGAAATGTCTTTCTCCTTGTTCTTTATATGGCCATCAACCTCTTACCTTTCAGGTCTTAGCGGAAATCTTAAATGTTAGATGTCATGACTTTAAAGAGACCTCTTCTGCTTTCCTTTCTGGAAAGCATCTTTGTCCTTTCCTTATCACGGTGCTTTTTTTTGATTTTCTTCCCAGAACTAACCACACCAGTCACAGTGTGTTGCATTATTACTTGTTCACTTTCTGCTTTTTCTGCTATACTATGAAATTTATGAAGACGAGGTTGGTGTTATGTTGCTTTCCATTATGTCCCCTGTGGCCCAGCAAGATGCTTGATACTGTGTAGGCCCTTCATATGAGGACTGGGAACACAACTTCAACTTCTCTGTTTTCTTGTTTTGTTTTGCACACACACACACACACACACAACCCTAATACAAACCAGCACCATTGTTTGCCCCAATACCTGATCTTGTGACTGCCATTAGGCTTTTTTTTCCCCCTGGGAAGTGGGGTGTTTACTGGGGATTGAACTCAGGGGCGCTTGACCACTGAGCCACACCCCCAGCCCTATTTTGTATTTTGTTTAGAGACAAGGTCTCACTGAGTTGCTTAGCACCTCACTTTTGCTGAAGCTGGTTTTGAACTCAGGATCCTCTTGCCTTAGCTTCCTGAGTTGCTGGGATTACAAGGATGTGCCACTGCACCTGATGCTATTAGGCTTTTGCAAGTAGTTTTGCACCCTGAGTCCACATAGATTTCTTGGTTTCTGTTATGTGGAAGGGGCGAATACAATCATGCAAAAATTATTTAGCTGTAGGATCTGGAAGTGGAGTGGTCACTAGTCTTTTTTTTTTTTTTTTAAATTTCCACAATGGAAATATAGATTCTGAAAATGGAAAACGTATGGTGGGCTAAAGAACCATTTTTCTAAACACTAGCTAGACACGCTTATGTAATAAGCTGATGCCAGTTATTTTGAAGACTTGGCTGCAATAGGACACTGTGCTGTTCGTAACTGTAGCGCAAGTTAGGGTCACCTGTAGCATTTTGGAAAAACATTGATGCCCTATATTTACCACCTGATCCACTGAATCCAAAACTCCACCCGCAGGTCCTGGGTGTGTGTATGTTTCAAAATTCTCATTTGTTGTTCTGTTGTGTGTCAGAGATTAGAACAAAGTAGAGGATGAAGTTGGTCCAGGGTAACCAAATTTGTGTTATGTGTTGACTGCTTTTTTTTTTTTTTTAATGGAAACCAATAAGCCAGTTACTACAGAAGCTGCAACATTATGTGTAATACTTCATTTTCTTGACTGAAGATATTTTACAGCTAATCATTAGTGTTACTTTAGGCTATTGTCTGCATATTTGGTTACAGAACAGTTATGAAAATAGTTCTAACTTGTTTTAAATGTGTTCTATCTACATAGTTTTTAATTCTGTTGGTGTCATCAGTGTTCCTGGAAATATGCCAGCTGAGTCTTCCTGTAGATTTGTCACCTCCCTCCACCCACTCACCATATGGATTCCTTCTCCTGCTTGAAGTTGGGGTTCAAGGCTTGTCCCCTTCAGCAAGGTTTCCATAAACAGCCCCATGTGCTCTTCTTGAGCTCAAGGCTTGTCCAGCTACTCCAGGTTCGCCTTTATAGAGCACAGTGTTTTGTGCACATCCTACTCTGAGGCTCACATTAGTCACAACGGCTCTTAAAAGCAGTTCAACAACTTTTAATATGGATTGCAAGGGCCTGAAGACATATGGACCCAACCAATGACTGTCCAGTAAATATTTGTTGATTAAACCAGTGACCAGGCCTGCTCACTTCATGCAAGTCTTTTCATAAGGGCAAGTTAAAAAAAAAAAAAAAGGAGAGGTGGGAAGGGGAGAAGGTTTGTTGGCAGTTTGTTCCTGTGAAATAAAAATGAAATAGAGTTTTCTTTTTCTTGTGGCTGATTTCCTTTCACAGGTTTCTTCACCACTGGCTAGTGGCCAACTTTGTCAGAGCTGAAACATCAGACAGCTAGAAAGAGGTTCTCAGTTGATAAATATTTGATTTACAAGGTATGGAGAGGTTTAAAGAAATGGAAGGGAGTTTGCCTAATGGGAGTTGTGTTTAATATAGTGAGAAAGATCACCAATAACCAGGTCTGTTTTTCTTCACAATGGCCAGTGGGTACCTAACTGTATTAGCCTTGTTGCTCTACCAATTGGGCAGGACAGAGCTGACAACCAGGCAGAACCGAGGAGGACGGGGATTCTCCTGGTTCCACAACAGAAATACAGCTGAAGGGAATACGCTTAGATTTTCTTTTCTTCTTTTCTATAACCTGTGATAAATATTGTATGTCTCAGCAGCATAGGGAAAAAAATGATTGATCCTTTCTCAGTGATATAGATATGTGGCTGTATATGTTATATGCAGAATGAATGATTGAGAGAGAGTGGGGAGGGGGGCCAAGAGAGAGATGCAAGCCACCATGTATAGAATTGCCAATAGCAATCTATCAAAGGAATGGCAGGAGGACTAGACTGAATGTTGAATTTTATCTCTAATCATTTGTTGTTTTTCTGTTACCAAAGTTTTGTTTCATTTTATATTTTAATTTCTCCTCTCCACCACCAAAGATCCAAAGAAATAAGCACAATTAGAGAAGAATTTGAATCAAATGTTTAAGAGAACACAGTGATGCCTTTTGTATATGCTGTGAATCTTATGTACAAAGATAACCCTACTTTAAGAACATTTTACTCCAAATTGTCTCCTCTCCTGTGCAGAATAGTGCAGACCATTCATTCTCAATAGGGGAAATATTGCCACCAAGGGAGCAAAAATTTTTTCTTAGGGGGTGTGTGCAAAATTATTAAGTATCATTATGGTTTATGACCCTCCAATGGGCCATAGTACATAAATAGATACACAGTATCTGTCTTTTAGTTCATCTCTACCTTGTAATGGGCAGCTTTCACTAATGAAATTTTTTTCTTCACTGAATGTGTTATTTTGAAGATATTTAAGCAGGAAATTTTACAAAGACTTTGCTTTCTGTGAAACTTGATTTCAAAATGAACAGCTGAACAACAAAAACCAACCAAACAAACAAAAAAACAAAAAGTGTAGACTTGCAGGTGTAAGTCCTAGTTCTTCATGGATTATTTTACCTGTTAGTTTCCTCAAACTATTGGAGAGACTGAGAATGTGGGTGGAAGATGTTTATTGGCATTTTGGAAAGACATGCTGTCCTCTGATTATGAATACTATACTGTATAACTGCTGACCTGTAGTAACTAAAATCCTTGGGTCTGTTTATACAAGCAGTGGAGATGGGTTTATGAGTTCTTATCAGAACATTTAAGGTTTCTCCTTTCCCCATACAATGAACATCACTCTGGGATTCATTATTAAGTGCCTTGTTTTGTTCACAGAGGCTATCTATACATGCTTATCTTGTCTTATCATCTAAATTGTGTACTCTGAAAGAGAAGAGATCATATAGAACCATGAAATATTACAGGAAAAATAAGGGAATTCATTCTTCAAAGCCAAAATTTCACTTCTTAGATCATTCATACATTCATCATTCCACACATATTTACTGTATATTTATTACATGGCAGGCATTATGCTAGAACTTTGGGAAATTCAGATATAAATTCATCATCAGTTAATCATGACTTGAGAGAGCTTAAAGCAACACATTTTTTGCATGCTTTACAATTTTTTTAATAATTTCTAATGGTTGCAAGTTGTGTGAATAGACCACGATTTGTTCTATTTTTCTCTTATCATTGGTCTTTTAATTCCTTATTGTAATAGGAACATCCTCATATGAAAAACTTAATTCATAACTTGTTTCCTACTTTAAAATTTGTAAAAGTAGAATTACTAGGCCCAAAAGTGTGGGTACTTTAAAATATCTTGATTTTAATGCTACTTTTATATTTCTTTCCAACAGATTCTTAGCAGTTTTCACTCCTGGTAGCAATGTGTGAATGTGAGTGTCTCACTCTACCCTTACTGGCAATGAGTATTATTATTATTATTGTGAAACTCTTAGCTAACAGTATAAAGGAGAAAAAAATGTTACTTAACACAAAGAAATGATTGCACCAGCCTTTGCTTTTTAAGGAGGTAGGATAATTTAAAATAATGAGAAAACAAATATCTATTCTATTTTTATTTTGGGGATTTTTGGAGTTGATACAACAGCAGAACAGGAAATTTCAGTTTCTGTCAGTTCAGTTTTTCTGGAGGTGGAACACAGAATAGAGATGTATTATTCAGGGGGAAATATCAGAGACTCAGGATTCCTTGGGCCATTTAGAGGGTAGAAACTGTAGCATCAAATGACAGAGTTGAGTTTTGACACAGGTGGGAGACTGGTGGGGAGGAGATGGTGGTGGTAAAGATATGTCTGAGAGAGAGAGAGGTATTATGACAGGGAGGACCAGTCTCTAAGGAAATAGGACTTGGGGAAATAGTAGCTCACAACCTTCTTGTTACCTTCAGCCTTGAGTAAGTCTATTTTATCTATGAATACCAAGAAAAGGATATGTTTTACATTGTGGCACATGGCTTGCGAAAAGAAATGGTAAGATGCTCCATCCGTGTGCTGAACTCATGGACCCAAAGTGGAGTAAGATTTAGAAAGAATTGTAAATGATGCTGAAGAACTCCAAAGGCATTAGGAAGGATTTAGACTTTCTACTGTGAAGACAAAATTAGGTTATATTTCATGGATATTTAAAGTTGGATTTTTAAATTAGTTATGAGGATGAACATCTTTCTCATATGGTTTTTAATTTTTTTTGCTTATTCAATTTTTCTTCTGTGAATTGTCTATTCAGATCTTTTGCTACTGGCATTCATAACTTACATGAAAAGATGTATCTGAGCTATACAGAATGGGACAAAACAATTTCTTTTACATCAAGATCCAAATAGCCTTTATAATGGCAAATAATATTCAGTTAATAATGAAATTCTAGATGGTCTTCCTTGAGGACAAAAGCTTAAGAATACCTCTATCACTGAAAGTCTCCAACAACTATTTATTGAGTAAAAAGACTATTTGATTCTGCTGAATTTCTCTTTCTAGGAAAAATCTAGGATTATTTCACTTATATTTCAAGAGCAACATGAAATTCCTTCTCTACCAACTGTATGTATTAAGATTCTTCAGAGAGTAAACCAATAGTAAATGTCAAGGGCTAGATGGGCAGATAAATAGATAGATAGATGGATAGATGGGAGGGAATTAATCAGGGTAATTGACTCATGTGGTTATGGAGGCTGGAAAGTCTCACAATAGTCCGTCTGAAAGCTGGATACTCTGGGATGTGGCTTAGTCCCATTCCCAAAGTCTCAGAACCAGGGAAACTGATGGGGGTATTCTCAGTACAAGGCTAAAGACCTGAGAAGCCAAGGGGCTGCTGGGGGTCCTGAAATGCCAAGGTCAGAGAGCCTGGGGTTCTGATGTCCAGATCAGGAGGACAATAATGTCCTAGCTCCAAGAGAGATGGGTGGGGTGGGGGAGAGGGAGAGAAAGAGTGAGAGAATTTTTCTTTCCTTTTTTTATTCTTACTGGCCCATACCCGATTCGATGGTGCCCAGACATAGTGAGGGCAGATCTTCCCCACTCAATCTCCAACTCACTTGCCAATCTCCTCTGTAAACATGCCCATGGACACACCTATAAGAAAGGACTTTACCAGTTCTCTAGGTATTCCTTAATCCAGTCAAATTCACACTTAAAACTGACCATCACACTCCAGCTAAAAGTGTTATCTTTTAGTTCCAAACTGGCCACATGGGTTAAGAGATAAAATGAACATTTTTTCTCTGCAGGCTGAGCTATAATATCTATTTTTTTTTCTAGAGAGAAGTGGATGAGGAAGCACAGGACATATCCCAGGACTGTGGCTCACATCATGCTGAAGTCTGGAAGATGGCTTCAGGAAGCTCATGGGAGTCAGCCCAGACATACTAGACTTTGGAGCTAAGTGCCAGCCCACCAGGTTGGTCTCTTCTCTCCATGGTAATGAGATGTTAAGTTTTCAGTGAAGTACACTTCACAAAAAAAGAAATTCAAAGGTGACTTTGTTTTGTTTCCCATTTGAACGCTATCTGAATATCCTTAAAAAAAAAAAGGCCAATCTCAAAAGGGCTTATCATCATAATAGCAATATTTTAAAAGTGATAAACTTCAAAAGCAGAAAGGGCTTTTGTTTATATTCATGCTGGGACAGATAGTGTCCCACAGGATCTTCCTTTGGGAATCCTTGTCAGAGGATGAAAAGAACAAGGTTTATGTAGGCAGTGCCAGCTCCTACTTCCTTCAAAAAAATGAAAACAAAACCAAAAAAACCCAAAACAAATAATCAACAAAAAATGTTACCTCTTATAGTAGTTTGCTGTGTACAATTTCAGCTGACCCGGCTATTCACTAACCCGCGTAAAAAGAATTATTTTAAAAGCTTATTTGATCAACATATTTCATTAAGATTCTGCTGAAATGGGAAGAGGCTGAAGGAGGAAAATATTGAGATTAGAGTACTTTGGCCCCAGATCATTGACAAATTGGTTTATGACACTAGTCAAACCCCCAAGCTGAAGAACAGAAACCTTGGGGACAAGTTTATTAGGTTTACTTAAATAAACATAGGACTTGGAATGGCAGTGGCATTACTTGTAGCTAAAACTTATTCTAAGGAGCAGGACTGAACTGGACAAACTGATTCAAAGTGTCTAGCAATCTCCAGGGAAACCCTGATTATGTACTTCTTGGGATTGTGAGACCTAGACAAACATTACCTTTACTAGATGGGAAAAGATTTAAAAGTACCAATTTCCTTTGAAAACGATAAAATGAACTTTGTCTACCAACTTTCCCCAAAGAAACATAACCAGATTCAGAGTTCCTGGGTAGCCATGACACACAGGGAGCTGAGGACAGGTTGCAGGGGTTTTTGTCTTCCCACAGTTCATTGGCATTTGTGTTCTGGGATGTTCTTCATAAGACTATCTCAACCCAGACAATCTTCTCTGTATTAGTTAGGCTCTTTGGCAAATGACAGAAATACAACTCTAATTGCTTTGGCATTAAAAAAAATCATGAATTTGGGAACTTGCAAAATGTCAAGCTAGAACTACCTTTCATTGGGTCTTGTTCTAGAAGTTAAAATGATGCAACCAGGACCAATTCTGTCTTCATCTCTTCACTTTGCTACCTTCACTGGTTTCATTCACTGCTCTTTTTGGAGGCAAGTAGGGAGCTTGTAGCCATAGCCCCACATTCTCTAAGGCTCATGTCTTATAGGGAAGTAGAACACCACTCCTAAATTGTTAAGGCATGGTTTGGGGGATTAATTGTCACTGTGATAGTGAATGAATCACTGTGACCAGAAGGATGAAATTTTCTTCTTATGTAATTCTGAGTCATATGCTCATTTCTGGAGCTGGAGGTGGTATCCAACTACTCCAGAGTTCCATGGTAGGAGAGTGGAGAAGGGTGGGTGAACAAAGAAAATAAGAGAGGCCCCGATACCATGGCAGTGGAGGGTTGCCATAGTTTGGACTGGAAATATCGCCCAAAGGCCCATGTGTTTAAGGCTTGGTTCTAGCCAGTGGCACTATTGGGGGGAACCTTTAGGAGGTGGGGTCTAGTAGAAGGAAGTGTGATTATTGGGGGTATGTCACTGACAGAGGTATTGGGATCTTGACTCCTTCTTGTCTCCCTCTCTGCTTCCTGGTCACCATGAGGAACAGGACTCCTCTGCCACATGTTTCCTCCATGGTGTACTGCTTCACTGAAGGCCCAGAGCAAGGGACCAATAAACCATCAACTGAAACCTCTGAAACAATAAGCCAAAATAAACCTTTCTTTCTTACAAGTTTATTGTCTCAGTTATCTTGTTACAATGGCAGAAAGCTGGTAACACAATGGTGCATGGCCAAAAGACAAAAAGTCTGGTCCATAATTCTGTAGGTTTACTAAGCAAACATGCAGACTCCTTCCAAAGACTAAACACAGATCCAGTTGGAATAGGAATTAGCACACTGAGCTTTCAGTGGAAGACCTTGTGCTCTATGCCTCATGAAAGCAACTGGAGGACAGTCACCTCTCTTTCCATCCTCTTGGAGAAGAGAAAGTTCACCTCTGGGAAATGGCATTCTGACCTACAAAGAAATACATCTGTGAAACTTGATTGTTTCTTGTAACATGACTTTCTTTTTTGTTTTGTAGCTAGCATAAAAGTTAACAATCTGATATCAGCTTACTGGGAGGTTGTCTGTGGAGGGAATTAATCAAGGTTTCAGAGCCAGAGTTGGATCTAAGTAAATGTGATGCTCCTATAAAGATATTTTCAGACACAATGAATACCATTATTTTGTCACTAATATTAGTAAACATTTGAGTTTCTTAAGACTTTTAGTGGTCTTCTTGTCATGCTTTCTTTGTAGGAGACCATCCACGTCTAAGATTTTAGATAGTATTCCCTGGCAAAGCTTTTGTAAACTCTTAATTTTTCTTTTTTCTTTTCTTTTTTTAAATATTGGGGATTAAACTCATGGGCACTTTACCACTGAACTACATATCCTATAGTTTTTTTTTTGAGACAGGATCTCACTAAGTTGCTGAAATTTGCCTTGAACTTGTAATCCTCCTGAGTTGTATTGGGGTGGGGGGGGGTAGGATAGAATTAGGGAGACCTGCTAAGAGGTTACTGTGATGATCAAGATGATGATCAGATCTTTGTAGTAAAAATATTGAGAAGGAGCTGGAGTTTGAAATATTTTGAAAGCCAAGAAGAGGAATTTGCTGATGGATTAGATTTGGCCATGAGAGAAGATAACTCTAAGATTTTTGGCTGGTGCACCTGAGTAGAGACAGGTACTAAGATGGCAAGATTGTAAGAAAAGTAGGATTGGAAAAATCAAGTGTTGGGTTGATTAGACATCTAAGTAAAGTAAACAGGTCATAAAAAGAGATAAATATATGAATTTAAAGTTCAAGAATATTATTATAGATGTCAAGTTCTGTGTGTAGTTGATATTTAAAGCCATACATCTGGTTGAACTATCTAGAAGAGTTGAGGCTTACTGCACTTCATTGCTTAGAGGTCAAGGAGATGAGGAGAGACCAACAAAAAAGATTGAAAAGGGGTGCCCAGGGATGTAAAGGGAAAGCAGAGAGATAGTTTCTCTGAATATAAAGAGAAGAATGTTTTAGGAAGGATGAAATGGCCGATTATGTTGATTGTACTTGAAACTGACAACCAAGCAGCAATGCTGAGACCAAGGTGCCCTTGATCTAGTGGTTTTATTAAACTGGAGTGAATTGAAGAGATGATGGAAGATGAAGAAGTAAAGACCTAACATGAACACTTTTTAGAATAATTTGCATAGAAAGAGGAGTATAGGAATGAGTAGTGACTTGAGGGAGACTATGGGAACTGGAGAGGGTCTCTACTGTGAGATATTAAAACAAGCCTTATATTTATGGGAAAAAATCCAGTAGAGAGGAAATTATGTTCTATAAGGGGAAGAGTTGTTAGAAAGTCCCCTAGAGGTGAGATCTAGTGCTTAGTGAGGATCTTCATCTTATAGGGAAGGCTGCAGCTCATTCATTCCAGTGAGGAAAGCGTAAATGGGTCTAAACAAGTGAGTTGACAGACACGACAGTGAAGCAAGTGGGCATTCTCCTCTGAGGACATCTACTTACCAGTGGTGTAGGATGCAGGGTGATCAGTTCAGTTCAGAGTGAGGACCAGGAGAGGGTTGTTGGAGGGTTGAGGAGAGATGAGAAGATATGGAATTGTGGTCTAGAAGAAGGGGGAGTGAATGTGGTAAATAAGTGTGGTGTTGTTGCTTGATATCCATGATAATGGGTTTAGGGTGAGGCAGGCAGAACTGAACAATTTTATCCAGCCTCGTTAGCTTTGAAGAGGTGGAGAGAAGACAGTGTTGGCTTAACCCACATTTAGGTTAACCAGGTGACTCATTCAAAGATAGGAACCAGGCTGGTAACTAGGACAGGGAACATTTAACATAAACAACAGTACCTAGATGAAAGATGGCTAGCTACTCTAGATGGTAAAAGAGAACTTCACACAAAGGTGGCAACTGCAGAGAGAGGCTACATGCCTATATCCCAAGGCACTTTGGGCAAAGTTGTAAGTACAACACCAAAAGAAGAAAGTCTCTTCCTACCCTTATAGCCTTGTGGTCATTCTCCAATCCTCTCTATGGGCACACCTGACCTAGAGGAATTTCTCTGGAATACAGCTCCAGTATTTCAAAGCAGGACGTAGAAGGATGTGTTTGGATTTGAAAGACAAAAACTTAATATCTGATACAACTAGTGAACACAAGGTATGCAGAGAGGACTGTGAAAAGTGGAACTAGATAGTGATTTTTATAATGAATATTGTAATCTAATCTGGATAAGAATGGGTGGGGGGAGAAAAAGGAGGTGAGAAGCAGTTAACAGAAGTAGAATTCAGGGCCACCTTGTAGTGGCAGTACGACCTGCACACCTGTTGGTCAATGCTCTGGAATCCACTGAAGGACCCAGTGGGATCCAAGATAAGTTTGGAGGGCTCCAGGCATGAAAAAAATCTGATTACTCTGCCACTGTTAAAAATCATCAAAAAGGTCTTCCAGACTGATTCTGGTGAAGAAAGTAAGCAAACAAACTAATTCTCATTAAGGCATTTTCTTTTATTATAAAAACCATGGAGAAAGCAAAATTTCCCCTAAGCTATGTTTGTTATTATTATTATTTTAGTTGTTGATAGACCTTCATTTAATTTCTTTTTTTTATTAATGTGATATGTCAATTATTATTTATATACATTTTTATATTGTCTCAAAGTCTAGTGTGCATACTATACCTATATAACATTTCAGTTCTGACTAGCCACATTTTAGGAACTCATTAGCCATTTACAGCCATATTGGAAAGCAAAGCTCCAGGCTTAAGTGATAATAACATGACTTTTACCAAATGCTTGCTACATCTCAGGCATTTCTCAAGCATTTTGTGTGCAAAATTTATATAAGCCATGCCACAGCTCAGTGGATTAGTGCTGTTATTGTCCCCATCTTATACAAAGGTGGGGGTATACCAAAGCCCTTTTTATTATTTCTCCAATATAAAAAAGCCCGCTCCAACATAATCCTTTTACAATTTTTTTATTGGTTATTCAAAACATTACAAAGCTCTTGACATATCATATTTCATACATTAGATTCAAGTTGGTTATGAACTCCCAATTTTACCCCAAATACAGATTGCAGAATCACATCGGTTACACATCCACATTTTTACATAATGCCCTATTAGTAACTGTTGTATTCTGCTACCTTTCCTATCCTCAACTATCCCCGCTCCCCTCCCCTCCCATCTTCTCTCTCTACCCCATCTACTATAATTCATTTCTCTCCTTGTTTATTTTCCCATTCCCCTCACAACCTCTTATATGTAATTTTGTATAACAATGAGGGTCTCCC
>NW_026000169.1:4475459-4525692 GCF_001458135.2 Marmota marmota marmota
TTTTTTATGCTGCTCATGTTACTTCTTGTTCTGTTTGACTGCTGAGTTACTGTTTACTCTTATAAATTTATTTGATGCTTGGGAGGAAAGATATTAGAAGGGAAGGGAAGAAGTCACTAAAGAAAATGAGAGTAGGCAGGTAGAATTCAAGGAAGGGGGAATAAGAAAATTGAAAAGAAATGAAAAGCCAAAGAAAAAAAATAGAAAATAAAGAAAGAAAGAAAAAAATTTTTAAAAAATAATAATGATAATAAAAAAATGAAAATTAAAATTAAAAAAAATAATAATAAAATAAAAAAATTAAAAAAAATTAAAAACATTTTAAAAAGTTAAAGAACAACAACACCAACAAAAAAATGAAAATGAAAGAAAAAGAAAAAAAAAATAATAATAAATGCAGTCATAGAGTTCGATTAACTTCTCTTCCAGTAGGTGGAGCTGTGCCCACTGGGCCAAGCTTCTCCTCTCAGTAGGTGGGAACCATTCACTGTGCAGCAGCTTTTTGTCCCAGACTGGGCGGGTCTCCAATCCTGAGTGCCTAGGGCCTTCTCTTGTGTTTCCTCAAGCCAGGCCCCACTCACCTGTGACACTCACCACAATACTGGCTACACACCAGGTCTGCTGCTCCTGGGAGCCCTGTTTTCATGAACGCCTGGGCACACTTTCCCTGTTTGCCTCCCTCAGACCCTAAGTTTGTAGAGCTTGGGGCTGAGAACCCCCAGCGAATTTGCTTGCCCTCCGGTAGCCACGCCCCCGGTAGCTGGTGCAAGAGACCTCAGTTGTCAGCACTGGTGGGATCGGTAGCCGGGAGTTCCGCGCCGCAAGTCCCGCGCCACTCCTGATTCCCTCGGTCTGGCTATCGCGCTCACAGGAGAGCTGGGAGGGGCCCTTACAGGAGAGCTGGGAAGGGCCCTTAAGGTTTCCCCGCTGTGTGGAGAGAGATGGCTAGGGGATTACACACCTGTCGTGCTGGTTTCAATGAAGTTATCTCCTCTGCCGCGTTCTGGTGATGTCAGTTCTCTGCCATGGTGGTATCCTGTGCAAATGGTGACCATTCGTTCCCTTTGCCGGGTGACCAATGCAATGGGTGGGTCCTGACTGTCTCTCCCAAGCCCTATTTCAATCCTGTGGCCACTGCCTATGAAGGCTCGGTTGGCTTTTACCTCTGTAAGTTCAGATGGGCTGACCAGTTATTTCAGGGGGATCGTTAGTGCTGAGTCACCAGAAGCAGGCGAACCAGAGTTTGAATGCAGCCGATCCGGGCTCGGTGTGTGTGTTCTGAGGGGCCCAGACTGTTCGCCCCAGATCCACGTCAGGTCAGCATTGCCTAGTGATCCTGAGCAAACAGCATTTAGACAATTTATGATTCCCTATGCCTGCACAGCTGGAGAGGTCAGAGACTTGATCTCTCCGCGCCTGCCACCATGTTGGATCTTCATTTAATTTCTTTATATGTAGTGCTGAGAATTGAACCCAGTGCTTCACATGCATTAGGCAAGTGCTCCACCACTGAGCTACACCCCCAGCCCAACTATGATTATTAAGCAGTACAAAACTCAAGCATCTTTCGTGCTTCTCCACTTTATTTTCCAGAAATAAGAGGTTTAATTCCATTAATTTGTTTGATAAAACAATGTATTAACTATGTTTTCCAAATTACATAAGATACTCATATTCATGGCCTCCATCTCTCCTTCCTCTTACCCTCTTGAGAACCTTTGACTCAAACATATAACTGTCTAATAGGGGAATTTTAGGTATCAGCTGGAGGCCAGGAAGAAGATATCTCAGGCGGGAAGTGTTTTACCCCACTACAATCATACTAGTAACTGACAGTCAGCTCTGCCTGCCAGTAATTATAGCCTGTCAGAGTTCACAGACACTTGCATTTCACATGGATGTGTGAATTGCACATCTTCTATTTCTTAGTAGGGGCCCGCCCTACGGCAACATTTTTACAAAATGACAGTTTTCAGGAAGGTATGGGATCTTATTTAAGTGAAAAAATAAATAATAATAATAGTGGTTCTTCACAATTGGACTACATGTAGGGCAGTAATTAATGAATTTACAGAGTCAGCAACATTTCTAAAGCAATTAGCACAAGTTTGGTTTTGAGCTGTTTATTTACTAGTTGGTAGAAGACCCCCAGAGTCATCTGGGGTAACAAGTAGGATGGTCTTCCTTTATCTGCTTTTTTTCTTCCTGAAACTATTTTTTTTTATTGCAGTAAGATAGACATAACATAAAATTTACCATTTTAACCTACTCATCCAGATCTCTCAAGGGTAAGCTGCCTCTTTTTAATCTACCTATGCAATATAAAATTAAGAGCCAATTACACCACCATCAAATAGAGAAGGGCTTTTAAAGGATAACTGGAGAGTGATATACAAGGTTTCCTAATCAGTACACCTAATTGCAAAGAGCAGTAAAGAATTTTTCATGAGTATCTGAACTATAATTAAATACAAATAATCAAGTATGAACCTTCCATTATTTTAGCAGTGTGCTCTCTGAGGCAACAAAACTTTTCCCAGAGGAAATAGATTACTGTTTGCGGCAAGTCAAATGTGTATGGAAAATAGAGGGCATATAATAAAGTAGTAAATAAGAGAGAGAGAGGACTGCAGAAAAGTAGCTGAGGAATCATTGAGTCAGGAAGGTGTAAGAGAACTTCAGGGAACAAAGTGGAGAAGAATGAAATATAAAAGAAAGACCTACATTGACTTGAAGGACAAATGGAGAAGCAGGGTTAAGAAGGTAGAATATGAATCATGTATCTAACGCACCAGGGGAAGGTCAACCAAAAGCAAACACTTCTGGCCCGGACTTTACTGGGAAATTCCTTACGGAATAGGGACAAGTTCAGCATCCAATTTCTTTTCACGTGGCTGTTGGTGACTGGGTAAGCAAGGGACCCTGAGAATGGGTGCCCTCCCCATTACAGAGAGGAAGGATTCTAAGAGGAAGCTGGTGGGGTCAGTGTGAATAGGGGAAAAGTGTTCTCACCCTCGAGTTTAGAGAATATACTCTTCATCCATCCATCCACCCATCCACCCACCTCCTCCATCCACTCATGCACTTCTTTGTAATTCAACATTTGACATGTTCTGGTTCCCAGGCAAAAACACTTTTTTTTTTTTTACAGTTACAAGCAAGATGAACACATTTTTACCTTTCATTTTAGCTAAGGAGAAAGACAATAAACACACAGGTAAATATCATTTAATAACATCTTCTTTGAAGAAATTGCAGTAGAAAGGAGGGAAGGAATATACATTTTCTTACATGGAACAAAATCATTAGACTCTCTGTCTTTCCTCCCTCTTCTGCTGCTGTATTTTATTCTTCCTTTTCTTCCTTCACACATTTTATTGAGCCCATATTATGTACCAGGTATACCTGGTTTATATCTTCATGCTGCCCAAACTCCAGCCAAGAGAAAAAGTACAGTGCTTTTCACATTATAGGTCCTCAGTAGATTATTTGGAAGAGTCAGTTCACAAACTTAGGCTATACAAAATGAAGAACATGAGATATCAAAAGAGAGGAAAGAAAAATATTAAGCATAATTAACAGAGAAACAGATTAAAATTAGATGACAGTGAGCCTTATTGGCACAAATAATGACTATATCAATATGGCATTTGAAATAGCAGGATGCCATCATTTATCTCACTTCTGTGTCTCATCTGTCTTATGAATTTGGAGAAAGTAAGGCATTTTGCCAAATTTAGAAGTAATTCAAATGCTACATATTAAGAATTTTGACTGAAACTTGTACATGTCTGTATTTGAGCTCTGATTGCTGCAAGATAAAATTTCCTAGTTAAAAGAAAATCATTTCTTAAGACTATGAGAGAGAGAGAGAGAGAGAGACACACACACACACATACACACACACAGAGAGAGAGAGAGAGAGAGAGAGAGAGGGAGAGAGAGATTTAATGACCCAATGTGTACAGTTAATTGTAAAGAATCATAAACAGATTGGGTGGACTGATGTCTTCTTAAGAGGTGGAAGGGAGGACAAAGGGAAAACAATGAGTGGCAGAGTACAGGTTGGGAGTTGTCGCCTTTGATCAAGAGCCTCAGCACCTTGGTGACCAACAAGCTTAGGCTGATTTTCCCTGGTGAAGAAGCTGTTGATGACAGAGGCCAAACATTTCACTATTAGTTCTCCTGGTAATAGCTGTCTCTGTTTTTCAAGCTGTGGTGGAAATGGAGCAGTGCACATGAATGCACATGCTGGACTCTCTGCCCACCTCATATGCAAATATTACAGGATTTACTTGACTTACCAGCACAACACAGTGGAAACTCCCTGAATTCATTCTGATTCCTACTCCTGTTCACAAAGGCTATATGGGCTTGTAGAAAAGATGGGCGTTAAGCAGAAAAAAATCACAGCCACACTGACACTTTTGGGAAGTGTGGTTTACCATAAAATACAACCCGTCTGAAAGCCTAGTAAGAAAGTTATGGGTGTCTTAGGGTGGCAGTGGCTTCTCCACAATTGACTTGGGCAGATGTTGCAAGTGGTATTATCTTGCATTTCCACATTCATGAATAAATTCTCTCAACTGAAGGCATATAAATATACATTCATGAAAGAACCCACACGACTCTTATTTTTAGGAGATCACATAAAATATTTATGTCCCTCTGTCCTCTTAACCAATTACTTTCCTAAAGGAAAAAAAAAGTACAAAAAACGTGACTAAAAATTTACCTTGTAACAAATAACTCGCAATTAACTCATTCATTTCCACATTTCTACATTCTCAGTTATAGTTAGGGTGTATTGTAAAATAATTATCACTTTTGAACCTTTCAAACTGGGAATACACCATATCAATGGTGGCAGGCAAGTCAAAACACAATGTAGATTTCATATCAATCAGAATGTCAAATGATCTCATTAGAGTTTCAGGTCTATCTGTGGGTACATTTGAACTATTCTGCTTTTCCTGCATGAAAGTTTAGCAAAGATTAAGTCATTTACCCACGACAGTTGGCTAAGGCAGCTGAGTCGAGGCTTTGATGAAATGTGTCAGTCATTTTCCAGCAACTCTGCCTTTGACTACTAGTAGGCTATCGGGAGTAACCACTGTCACAGAGCTATTGCCAATGTGGTTGGATTTCTTTTGACAGAACATTCTTCCTCTAAATTTTGCTTAACTTGTTTGTGAAACTTTTCCTCTTTGATTGTATTTACTGTTAAAATTAACTTTCTGAACATCAAAGCCTGGAATTACTTTTTGGAAAAAATAAGACTTTTAGAGGTAATAAATTGAAAAGATGAGCTTTAGAATTTGTTTAAAGAAATATTTAATTTTGTGCATATATAGTACATAATTAAATAATGTATGTTACTTCCTATCCTATTTATATAATATTTAGTTCCAAGTGTCAATTGACATTTGCCACCTACTCTTTTTTTAAAAATATGCTTGACACTTTCATAATTAAAAAAATTTTTAGTTATAAGTGTACATAATACCTTTATGTTATTTATTTATTTTTATGTGGTGTTGAGAATTAAACCCTCACACATGCCAGGCAAGCACAATACCATTGAGCTACAACCCCAGCTCTGCCACCTACTCTTATTTAGCTTAGTTTTGAGAATCAAATACAGTTTCTGGTCTTGTCCCCCTCAAACTTGAGGCAAATTCAATTGTCTAGCACTGCTAATACGTAGCATACACTCTAATATCTGCTTGGGGCAGATATAAAGCTTCCAAACATGGCTACTTCTCTGAGGAATTGGTGGTGACCAAATCCTAACAAAATGTGTGTACCTAAATGTCACATAAAATGATAAGCAAATTTAATACATAAAAAAATAAATTTGAGGCAATGACCATCTGTTATTAAAAGAGTGATGTTATGTAATCTTTAGATGTTTTCTTAAAGTAAAAGAAGCTACTTCATGTTATATAAAAAAATCAGTAGAAGGCCCATGACTTTCATTTGAAAGTGCTTCATGGAATTCTTAGCCTCACAATACAGTTTTTAGCTAACAATTCAGCAATGGTTGAATAGAGTGACCTTTTAAAATGAAATGGATTAGCCTGTGTATCAACCAAAAGCAGAGGATCTTCTAATTCAAAACTGTTCTGTCAAATTAGCTTGTGAGTATTTTCCAAAACCAAGTATTCATCTTAGGATTTTATGTGTTGATTTAGGACTTCAGTGAAAGACATGTATTAAGGAAATAGAATCAAACAGTGAAAGCATCATTAAATATTATGATAAATATAATTAGGAACTTTATTTGGGGTTTATCTTTTAGAGAGGAAATTGTGAGTTGTATTTTGAGGTCTTGAAAAATTTTAGTAGGTAAATTATCAATTGGCATTGATTTGAGGAGGGAAAAAGAGAAGTCAGCGGATAATTGCAATAAAATGAGATTTGTGCCAAGTCTTCCAAGAAGGCTCTTCTCTTTCCATATGGGAATTTTGGCAATGACAGAATCAGGGTGTTGGTGAATTTGCTGAAGTGATTTCGATCAGGTTAGAGGATTAAAGAACTTTTGAAGAAAGAACTTAAAATAGTCTTCCTACTGATGATAGGTTGATTAGAAGGAGATAATGTGAAATAGGATAAAGAAAGGACATTATTAAGATTATTCAACAACTTACTGTGGCCTTATAATTGAAGTTAAAATTTCACCTAAAATCAAGTATGGTTTTAATGCATAAAATATATGCAACACCTTGTATTTTCCAGAGTAATTTCTCATTGCGTTAGCATTGCCTTAAAAGGTAATTTTGATTTTAATATATTCATTCATTTAACATTCATTCACTCAACAAATATGTTCTGTGCCAGATACTCTCAAGTGTTGGAAATTAAAAGATAAATGACACTGCTCTTGTGTTTACAGGACTGTATTCTTGCTAGTCTGTGAACATCTTTGAGGGCAAAGTTTCTGGTAGCATATAGATACTCACTGTCTGTCCCCTGAATGAATGTTTAAACTCATGTTTTGATCAAATTGTCAAATAAAGGATTCTTTCACAAAATAGAAGTTCGGGCATGATAAGATCATAGGTCCTGATATCAGAAACCCTGGTTTTAAGTATTAGCTTGGGTATACTAGTATGATACTAGAAAATTCACTTAACTTTTTTCCAGTCTCATTTTCCTTATCTCAAGGATAAAATAATATTTGCTTTATGAGGTGGTTGTAAGGGTGAATGTGAAAATGATTTCTAAAGTACTACTTACTTGTTAGTCATTATTACAAATAAGATTCCAATATTCTACAATATAGTAGCATGTTTTAGAGGGAAGTGGACTGTTTAGTAGCACAGCAGTATATTCGTTCCAGAACGGATAAATCAAGAATGTTAGTCTTGGCAGGATGCCAGTTACCTTGGAGGAAATTGCTTCAGTGATAAGAATCAAACGCCAAGACAGAAGACTCTCCATAGATGAACCTACTTGGGAGGACTGGAAGTGCTCTGACTTGGAGGTAGCTCAGATCCCATGAGGTTGTTACTGAGGGTCCAGCATTCTAAATCTGACTGCAGCAAGGCAAGCTTGCTCTGTGGGCAATTAATAGTCCCAGCAATCACCACTCAAGCATCTGAATTCTGGTTCTGGCATTCTGACATTTAGAACTTCCATGAGTGGGAGTTAAGAATTGGATGGTTTTTATGATAAAGGGTATCATGGATGCTGCTAAAAATATGTGAAGACAGAAATAATTGAAATGAGGTGGGATTTATAAGCAGTGGGCTGATGACATGGGTTATATCATACTGCCACCACCACGAACAACTATGTGTTGACAGTTTAGCAAACAAGATCCATTATCTCTGTAAAAACTCATGAAAAACTTGTAGAGCACTTATTCTCACTTCATTTTACAAATAAAAGGACATATTCAGATGCATCTGGTGACTTGTCTAAGGCCATATTTTAAGTCAATTGACTCAGCTCCTGGGAATTCAGATCTACTGCTGTTCCATGTGAGATGCCTACCTCTTTATCCTCTAAAAGCCAGGATACTGGGGAGTCATGCAGTATGGACTAAGGGAAAAAATTGTTCCCAGCAGCTAACAGTATTTTTTTATAGGATGCTTTGGATTGTTTTTACATATGTATATTTCCTCCATTATGAAGTGAAAACTCAAAAGGAGTAAATACAGTCTTATTCTCCCTTTTCATTCTAGACAGCTCAAATAGCTGTAGATGTACCAAGTAGACTGGATAAATACATTTTAGCAATTATTAATATTGTTATATCTAATAAAATTTCTTTCTATTCAAATATCTTTATCATGAGCTGTTAGCTCTCCTTCCCACTCTTATACAGATTGTTACACACAGAGAGCTTTCACTGCTGAGCCTGTCTCATTTCCATATCCAGAAAACTTGCACAACTAGCACAGCATGGCAGGCCTATGCAGGCAGGGGCGTATCTGAGCATGCCCCCTTGTGGACCTGTTTTGCAGGACTGTGATCCTCTTCTCCAGAAATGTAGCATGAGACACTTTCAATCTGTAATATGTTTCTTCATTTTTCCCCCCTTCTTGTTTGTTTCTTCATTCTTTTTTTTTTTAATAGCAACAAATTTTTATTATCAACATTAAATAACATACTTAATCATTATATTCAATGCAACATTCTTTAATTTTAGTTTTCATATTTTTAAAATAAAAATTAATATTATAATTATTAAGAACAAATAAATTATGGATTAACATATTTCATATTCTTGGAAAATAGTAATTTAACTCTTTTTTTTTTGAGCTCTCAAGTATTTTTTATTTTTTTATTTTTTTAATTTTTTATTGTTGGCTGTTCAAAACATTACATAGTTCTTGATATATCAATGTTTCTTCATTCTTAAGACTTCAATATTTGATTCAGTTTATTGAAGGAAGGGGTGACAGAAGGGAGAACAAAGTAAGTTGGAGTGGAATGAATGAATGAAAAAATGCTAAATATATGCTGGACTTTAAAACATGATTTATATTCTTAATTCATCTGCATAAGTGTCATCTTCAGCAATTAGACTCTAAGCTGATTTGTAGGATAGAAGCGTAGTTGAGACCAAAGTGTGAATGAAAGCTGCTCCTATGATAAGGGGTATCATGGATGCTGCTAAAGAGCTGTCTGACGCTCTTTGGCACTCTAAACTCTTTCTCTCCTGGTCTGGTCTCTTTAGAGAGTAGCAAGCAAGGGCTTCTAAGAGTGGCCAGCTGAAATCGATCATGCTGTTAAGGTTTGTGACCACAAAAAATTTCCACCCACTGATTCTCAACCAGCAGGACATAATAGACATAACTTGGAAATTTCTCGAACTATCTGAGTCACTCATTCTCCCTCCCGTAAGGTATCAGAATATCTAGAAGGACAATGTGCATGTGCCATTTGTAAAAACTTCCTACTTGGTTCAGTTCTCTGTATCTTTGCTCTAAGAATTGATGGTTTGAATCATTTTAAAAACATGGTTTTTGGATTCAGTCACTTCAGGATTCATATCCTGGTCCTATCATTGGTGGACTTCATGCCTTTGGAAGAATTATGTAACTTTTCTAATGTTGTTGTTTTCTCATTTGAAAAATGTAGTTAATAATTTCTCAAATACAGACAAAAACATAAGCTTATTGACATACATAAGTCTTATATATTGAAAACTAACAAGCATTGATAAAAGAAATTAAGGAAGACTTAAGGAAGTCTGTGGAAAGCATATCATATTCATAAACTGGAAGACTAGATATGGTTAAAAGTACTCTTTACAAGTTGATTTAGGGAGACAGTCCAGTGTCAATGAAAATCTTAGTGCAAGTGTGATTTTTATAGAAAATGACAAGGTGATTCTAAAAGTTATAAGAGAGACACAAAGGATTTGGAAGAGACAAAAACAATTTTGAAAAAGAGAAATGCATATAGAAAACTTAAACCACCTCACCTACCATGGTAATCAATACATATACTGTCATAGTAATCAATACAGTGTAATATTGCCATAAAGATAGACATATAGGTAGAGGAATGGAAGAGACATCCCCCAGACATAAATTCTCCTTTGATTTTTGACAAAGGTGGCAAGATTACTCAATGGGAGAAGAATAGTCCTTTTAAAAAATGGCATTGAAAGACCTGGTCGAATGGGAAAAATATTAATCTCAACCCTATGATACAACATATATTAAAATAAGCTGGAGATGGATCATATACCTAAAGACAACTTATAAAACTGAAGAGAAGATGGGAAAAATTTTTAATGTTGGTGTACAAAAAGGTTTTTAGGACACAAAAGTACTGAACATAAAAGAAATAGTTGATAAATTAAACTGCATCAAAATTAAAACCTTCTGCCTTTTTACAGTACCATTGAGTAAACAAAAATAAAGTAATACACTGATGAAATGTATTTGTGATATCTAATAGAGAACCTGAATCCTACAACTAGATTAATGAATCCTACAACTTAATAAGAATAAGAAGACAAACCACCTCCCAAAGTGAGTAAAAATTTGAACAGATACTTAAAAACAAGAAGACAGGTTGATAAACACATGAAAAGACATGAAAAGATTCTTAACGTCATTAGTCATTCAGGAAATTCAAATTCTAACAAAAATTAAATTCTATTTCAAACTCATTAGAATAATTCAGATAAAAAAAACTGACAATATCCAGAGCTGGGGAGGACGTGGAGCAACTAAAATGCAATATATGTACATATTATGCATGTGTGTCCATGTGCATATGAAGTTTTCACAGCAACAGTTAACTATATTGAGGTCTAATTTTATTTTAGAAAATGTTTTTTTAGTTGTCAATGACATTTATTTTATTTATTTATATGAGGTGCTGAGAATTGAACCCAGTGCCTCACAAATGCTAGGCAAGTGCTTTACCACTGAGCTATAACTCCAGCCCTGTGGTCTAATTTTAAATGATAAAATGTATTCGTGTGTAGAGTTTGATGAGGTTTGAAAAGCAAATACATCATGTAATTACCACCTAAGTAAAAATCTTTCCAAAATATTTGCTAGGAATATATATGCATGTATTCCTTGTCAAGTATCTTGCACATAGTACAAGTTCAGTACATTTTATGCACTGTTATTTTTGGCATCAGAAAACTTTTGAGTTTAATGGTAGGATATATGGAAGTATGTAGCCTCAGCAATTAAATTTTGGTCAGACTTCCTAAAATTCAAAAAACTCTTAAATTCCAACTTTAAAAAAATACAAACTTGAAAATATATTGGGCTAATTTGATAGATCACCAGTATCTAAAATTGTGTATATGAAATATAAGAATAAAATATAAGACATGAAATGAAATATAAATGAATTAAGTATGGGCATGTAAACATGATTATTAAGTACTACAGTAATTTGTAGACAAAGTTGTTGTTAAAAAAACAAAATAAAAAAACACAAATGAAGAAGCAGAAATTTGGCTAGAATAATAATCATTTAAGCTTCTCAAATGAAAATTGGTCAATATTAGTAAGAGAAAGTCTTGCTGGTCCTTCAGATGCCCTCCTTATGAAGAATCTGGGAGAAAGCTTCACTGTGGCCGGGGCTGTCAGATGCATATAAGAGTATAAGTATCATGACTTGAGGATGTAGACCTGGGAAGGGTCATCATGAGAAACAATGCTGGACACCTGGAAGATTCTGAACCAATGTGAAAAACAACCCATCTGGAAATATGAGGATTTGCACCATTTACTGAAATGGTTTATATAAAAATGCTTTGAATCTGGTCATGAAGCTTACTTATGTGCCCTCCCAGGCATGAACTGGGTCCTCACACTGAGGTGAAGAAAATAAATATAAAACTGTGTATATAGGGTAGCTTGAAAAAGATTTGTCATTTTTGTAATTCAAAGTTTGATATAAGTTTTCTGATTTACTTTTTCTTATTTAAAATAATCTAATCAATCAACCAGCTAGCCACAAGTAAAAACCAGATGCTAGCTTCGACTGAAAAGATGGCTAGTTTCTGCACTGGGATGGTAAGATAAATAGCTAGGAGGCTGTAGAAATCTCCTCAGGTTAGTGAAGAACAAGAAGATCATGTTAGATGAAGAATGGATGAAAAGGGAAAGGTCAATGTTTTGAAGTTCTATCTATTTAAGTCAGAACAAAATTTTGCTTTGCAGTTCTAAAGACTGGAGAAAAACCCACTGGGTAGAAATTACAATGTGAGATCTTTGGGCTTGAATCATATAGGTTTTCAGATGTCTCACCTTTGCAGGAGTATTTCTGAGGAAGGAAGAGAACCCACCTCACCAAAGGGTAGCTCACTTCTTCAATAAATGGCTTTAATTGTTAATCATGAGAAATCATACCATAGTTAGGTTAGATTCTGGAGAGTCTGAATTCTCTCTCTGCCATTTTCTTGCTACATGACTTTGGATATGCTGCTTAAACTCTGTGAGTTAATTTCCCAAACCTTTAGAACTGGTATTTACCTCAAGGTCTTTTTTTTTTTTTATGAAGAATTGATGTATAGATGATATCTAGAGCAACCTAGGAATTAGTAAGAGTATATTCAGTGTTAGCTACTTATTATAATTTTTACCTTTCAGAGGCATTGAGGTAGAGATTTCTGTGTGTGTGTGAGGGGTTGTTCAAGACAGTCTCTAATTTCACCCATTTTTATGTTTCAGTGTGTTGAGAAACACTTCTTCTTAGAAATCATTGGAAGGCGATATTGAATATTGATTGTAGAATTATTTTCCATGCATATTTTGAAACGGTGAACGTCATCTGGGTATAATTTCACCTGAATTTTTCAGGCCAGTTAAAAGAATTGAAGATGAGTTGACTTTTCTTTCCAAAAAGTCCTTCATCCATGTTCCTGGGTCACCTTTCATGTGAGATATTCTTTTTGATGTGAGAAAAGAGTAGGACACAATGTTCTTTTTTGTTTTTTTTTTTTCTTTCTTTAAGAATTATACTAAAGTTTGAGGGCCCAGTAATGTTCTTTGGGAGTTTATTAGGCAATATTGAATAATAGTCTTAAATAGGTAGATAAATATCTACCCAATAAACTACATCAGTATGTATTTACTGAATATATATTATGACATAGCACTGTGCCGAGCTCTGGAAATCATATTCATTTAAAGTCCAAATCATGTACTACTTAAAAATATCTGGCCCAAGTATATATTATTATACATTTCCATGTAACAAAGCACCTCCGGAATTAATGGTTTGTTGTGTGTTGGGATCAGCCAAGCAGTTCTTCTGGACTGAGTTATGGTCACAGAACCTTGGCTGGACAGCCTTGCTTCTGTGGGAAGGTAGGATATTGTGGTGAGACTGGGCGACCTACCTTCATTTGTCATCAGACTAGCCTGGACATGTTCTCATTGCAGTCAAAAATTCAAGAGGAGTTGAATGTACAAGGCCTCCAGAGGTTAGGCTTAAAATCTGCACATCATCCTTTTCACCAAACTCCACTGACCAAAGCAAGTCACAAGTCAAGCCTAAATTCCCACTTCTTTTGGGGATGCCCTGCAGGCTCTTGTTGTGAAGAGCATAGATACTGGGAGGCCAATAACTGGGGCCACCAGTGTTACCATCTACCATTAGACGCAATCATCAAATAGATGAGAAATGTTAATATAACCTCCTCAGACACTGCAAGACCCTGTAAGAGAAGAACCATATTCAGTGTATAAACTTCTTGAAAATAATGAAAAGGGGAGTCAAAATTGGCCTCTGTCACTTCTCACCCATTTGTTTTATTTAGACAGTGTTCCCAGCAGACATACAATAAGTTAACAAAGGTGCAAAAATTTTAAAATAGATGATGATATTAATTATAAAACTGTAGTGTCCAGAGTAATTTAACCAAAGATAGCAGAGAAAATAGCCAGCCAAATGAATGTTCTAGAGGTATGAAGATTAATTATATAGTGTGAGAACCAGGGACTTCTGTTTACAGACAAGGAGTTAAATTCTCACAGCAGCTCTAGAGAAGACTTTTGAATTAATGGCTAATTTCAAACAAAGCATTTAATGTCACCACTTGAAATGTTTCAGTAATAATTCAAATGGTTTAATTCTAAGCCACTTATGATTAAATTTCAAATATGCTAAGGTATTATTAGACATTTATGGGAAAAATCATTTTTCCCCCTGCAAATTAAATGTTGTTCTTTGACAATTATTCAAGTTATGATGGGGGTTCTTGTTTCCTTTTAATTATAGCCCAAACACTTATATGGATAAAGCAGCAATATGATCACTATTTCATTTTGGAGCCATTATTACCGAAATGCAAAATATCTCAATCTCTAGCCCTTTCCCCCTCCCCCTAGGTTTTCTTTTTAATCCCATAAAAGCATCTGTCTTTGATTTCAAGTGGAGTACCTGCTGTGCAGGATGCAATGCAAATCCAATTTGTGTGTAACAAAACCAAATGGGCTGAAATGAACTCTGCATTTTAAAGATGTTTTTGTTTAATCATCGCCATCACTCCTCTTTAATGAATGCATAATCAAGTTAAACTTCAGGCAAGAAATGGAATGGCTCTTCTTAAGAAAGGGAAAGCAGATTCTTGTGATATTCCTCATTGCTGATCTGCCTCCCATCCTGGATTGGTAGAAAAGGAAGAAGACAGATTTTCAAATGCTTATTATGGCAAACTATTGAAAACTATGGCATGAACAGTATTACCACTCATTTCTTTTCCCACTTTCTTCAGAAATAACTATAGTTATTGTTTAGTAGGAAGCGAGGATGCAGGATTCCTGGTTCTCATACTCCCCTTCTCTGTATGTCACAGAAAATAGGAGGTATGATATGGTACTTGGGGACTTTATGGGGTATGTGCCTTGAGGTATTTCTGTGCTACAAATATGTAGCCTAAATGTTGGTATATAATTTCCCAAGTGAAACTTCCATGAGTTTTTTTTTGGGGCGGGGGGAAGAAAGAAGATCTCAATTTATTAGATGACTTTTGTACAGTCATATGCTGTTCAGATAGATCAATTGCAAACAAGGAAAAGAGATAAGAGACTATTTATAATGGTAGGCCCTTATAGATGGTGTAATTGGCTTGTTTCCAAATGAGAAAGTCAAGCACAAAATGTGCATTGACTAACATGAGGTCAGATGGTCAGTGAGTGGGAGAGTCAGAGTGATCCTCAGTCTTTGCAAAGCAACATGAAAATAAAACATTTGTTACTGCAAAACAGAGTTGGCAGACCTCCAAAAAGAAATATATTCCATAAGAATGGTTAGCTGATGAGCTGTCTGTGCAAGCTTTGTGTTATTCAAGGTGAGTAATGACAACACTGTTGGATATGATATGTGCACCTCAAAATATTGTTCTCAAGCAAAAATCTAGGGATTTAGGTAGGTGCCAGAATGTGGGATTTTATTTCTTCTAATTACATTTAATGGATAAGAATTGGGATTGGTTTTATTTATAGCTGAGATGGGATTTGCAAAACTCTAACAGCTTGAACACCTGCCATTATGCCTGAAATTCCAAGATTGCAAGTTATTTTTACATGGTAAGGTGTTGTTATCTATTAGGGGAAAATTCCTCTGGAGCAGTAACACTGAATCAGCATCTGTCCTTTACCCTTTAATTTCAAAAGTCTCATCAATTTTCTTTCTGATTAAGAACAAGTCATTGGGAGCAAGGTCCTGGATTGGACACTACTGTTAAGATTTGATGACTGGTGGAAAGGTTAAAGAAGGTTGGAGAAGGGCCCACAGGTTCTGCAAAAAGGATTGTGAAAAGCAAGTGGATGGGCCCCTCGGGAGAAAGCTTCAAAGCCAGATGCATGTATTTATCACTTGTTAGAAGGTGGCTGGTGGCTGCCCCTGGGTTAAGTGGCTTGGAGAGCAGATACACCAATGAGTGTTCCAAAGGTTTTATTTTTGGAGTCCCCTCGCCTTTAATCTGTTTAGGTTGTCCTTTACATTTATCTGCCCTAAAAATTTTCCATGTGATGGGAAGAAAAATTGTAATCATAACAAAGTACATTCTAGGTGAAGAACATTTGCATATTATTTCATCTCATTTCACAGCACTACCAAACAACTTTCAATAATTTCATTCAAGGGAGGCTTAAAAACGTGTGTTCTTTCGTTACTCAAATATTTCCATATCTAAATTGCACTAGCCAGTCATTGAGACTTCTTGGCTTTTCAATATCTTTGTTTTTCTTTATACTGCTATCAGGATGACTCCTTTTAAATGTTGGTGTAGAAGTTTACCTATGTAAATAGATTGAGCCAACAGTCTATTTTTTATTTATGTTTAGATTTTTTTGTGGGGAGGAAGTTAAAATTATTATGTACTTTGCTTTAATACAGTGCATCATTTTGAGCAGTGGACCATGCATGACTGAGGTGTTTACAAATAGAATTATTTGGGAAAATACACTGGACAACAGGACACAAATATGTTGGCTACCAAAGGATCACTGTTGCAATAATTTACAAAATTGGATCCAGAAACCTTTTAAGACCTTTTCAACACAAAAGTCTGTATCAAAATCCTAACACATCTTTGTATTGATAATTCAGTTGTTATCAACCTACGTGGCCACTGGATGTCCCCACTCTTCCTCAAATGCAGCTGAGGTATCACTTAACTGGCAGTTATAAAAACAATGCATTTGCAGGGAACCTTCGGAAAGATCCTACAAGAGTTCTGGGTGCGTGTGGCAGCATCACTGCCCCTGGTAATAGCAGGAGGGATTAGAAATGGGTGATTTAAGAGACCGAGTTTGGTGGGAGGAATTCTTTGGGTTCTGCCACTCTGTGTCATTGCATCTTTACTTTCATGAATCTCTCCAGCGCTGTTTTTCTAAAGTGCTCTAAGAAGGAAGTAAGTCTGAGTACATTGCTATTAGAATTACTGGAATGAAACAAGTATGCATTGGGAAGGGTGAGAATATGGGAAGATGACAAGGGAAACCTTGTAAAATACGTGGAAAATTGCCTCATGGAAGTATGGGATATAAAATATATGGCATTCTTTAGCATGAAAAAAGGTCTGAATTTAGACAACTCATTTGTTCTCAGCAGTTATACCTAAGAAGGTAATTTTGCAACACAGGACAGAACACTGGACTTATAGACTTAGAGTCAGGAAACTAAGATTTAAGCCTTACTTCTATTAAGTAATGATGGAACAAGCATACTTTGTGTCTCTGAACCTCAGGCCCTTGTCTGCAAAATGGGATAACACAACTTTCCTCAAATTTGTTGAGAAGCATATATATGCTATTTTATATATGAAAAAGCCTAGGACCTAGTGGTTACAGAGAAAAAAAATGCCATTTTTTTTTAAGAATTTGGGAGAAACTCAAAAATTAGAAAGGATTTTCAATCTTCAAAAGATTTTTTTTTAAAGTTGTAGATGGACACAATACCTTTTTTTTTTTTTTTTTTTTTTTTTTAATGTGGTGCTGAGCATCAAACCCAATGCCCCACACATGGTAGGCAAGTGCTCTACCACTTTGCTACAACGGCAGTCCCTTCAAAAGATTTTTGATCTAGTTAAATGGGAGGATTTAGTATTACTTATAATGTATTTCATTATCTACTAAGTGTTAGTAAAAATTGTTTAACTATGTCAGCCTCCACTTTTCAAATGTCCAAAAGGGAGAATTATACACAGCTAGTAAATGCCTTAGTTAAGAAAGCCCCAAAGATTAGGAAAGTGGAGTCTTCTCAAAAGAATAGCACTCTAGATAATTAATTCTTAGAATTTACAGAGAAACAAAGGAAGTGCAAATAAAGTGAATTTCTTTACTGATGAGAAGCATGAGCGCAGAGCACCGTGAAAAGTCAAAGCAAAGAGCCTTTGTGCCATCAATCACATTTCAGGGCAGAAGTCAAATTGAGAGGACACAGTGCAGTAGATTTTGTCATTTGTTCTTCAGAGAATATGGAAAACTGGGGTTTTCCCTTCCTGAATAGTTCTGATCAGCCTCCTGAATGAAGTCTCATTCCTCTAATTCCATTCTACCACTCGACTATTTTATTTCCATTTAGGGAAAACAATAAAACTTGCTTGTAACTAAGGAGCAGTCCCTGCACACAGTTCCTGCTGGGAAAACAGTATTGGAGCTCATCTACTGGGATAGCGTGCTTCCTCACTCCTAAGCACCAACTACCAGGCTACTAATTAGTATTTCTCAAAGGAAGAGGCTGACTTCGCTTTTTGGTTATGCATTCTTTACAATAGGATCCATGTCTCTATATTCTGTTACATAAGTAAGTAAATAAATAAAAACCCAGTAGTACTTCTGGCATTGGCAGCTTAAATAAAAGTTAAGTCAGATGCTGTCTGTTTAGAATGACTATCAGTAAGATTCAAAGGTTCATATTAGCATTGGCTTGGTTGATTCTAACTGCTGGAGGTTTGGTAGTTCAGGGGTAGGGTGGATGAAGAAGTCATGTAATTGGAGCCCATGGCCAAGGTATAACTCTTTGTAAATTGGTATATGAAAGCTTTTATTGACCATATTTTGTAAAAAGAATGCCCACAGTGCAACCATGCAAGAGACTGTATGTAGCAAATTATAGTCTCTGCTGCCTTTTAAGATCTGTGGACCTAAGGCATCGATTTGAATTTATCAAGAACTGGGGTAAGGTCTCACAGATGTTTCCCATTTTTAGAAACCAGTCCTATATATTGATTGTAAGTCAAGCACTTTTAATAATGTCAATGGGGAAAAAAATTCCTATTGGGAATAAAAATGATGCAGTTGAACTTCACTTTCCCATTTGGGTAATAAGCCTGACTTTATTTGTCCAGACTGTCTCCCTATGTCCCCATGTTGTCTCGCTGTTCATAGTTTGGAAGATAACTGAACAAATAAGGAGAAGGGTAGGAGTGAAACTGCCAAGTGAAGTTGGCCCTTCTGTCTGAGAATTGAACTGTAAACCTAATTAGTTCTAAACAGCTGAGTTACCAATCACAGAAGTCTAAACTGAACTCAAACTTTTGTGTGTTCTGGAGTCACTCAAGAAGCTCATTTAAAGCATAGAAATTTGGGTCTCCCTCCTAGATATTTTGAATCAGTGGATCAAAAAATAGGACCCAAATATCTATATTTTTAAAAACATTTTTATTTTTAATTGACATGTAGTACTGGCACATATCTATGTTGTGCCATTTCAATACATGTATACAAGGTTTAATGATTAGATCAGGGCAATGGTGTAACTATCACCTCAGATATTTATCATTTCTTTGTGTTGGAAAAAATCTATATTTTTACAGATATTACTGGTGATTCATACTCAGATGATTCTTGGACCAAACTTTGAGAAATATTGGTCAATGATATGGGAGTCATTTTGATTCATAGAGGAAATCAATCAGGATGCTATGAAGAAACAAAGCTTTACCTTCCTCATTCAGGAGGAAAAGTGATAAAGGGCAGGAAAATTGAGGGTAGAGGGAGGCGTGGAGGAAACAAAGTCAGCTAAATGCCTGTAGTATTGACTGTTATAGTCACACATGCTGGGAAATGCATGAACATTTTATTTCATCATTGGATAATGACCACTCATTGTCCATTTGGCCTGTGAATCACCACATGGTTGGAAAATTAGAGGGACCAAGAATATGGACTTTGGAAGTCTGACTCTTGGCTTTGCCACTTATTAGCTGTGTGGCTTGGGCAAAGTTAATCTCTGAGTGCCTGTGTTTCCTCATCTATAAAATGGAAATAATAACAGTACTTATTCCTTAGTGATGTTGTAAAAATTAAATAAATGATTATAAGCAAAAGTGCTCAGAATGGTGCCTGTTTTAGTACTAGATAAAGGTGAGATATGTCTACTCTCATTTTTAGTTCAGTGCTTTTTTGGGAAGGATGATGACACAGGTGATACTAGAATACAAGGCACTGGGATAGAGCCACTCAGAGTAGAAGGAAAAAAAATGTAGAGCTTGTGAGCCCTTAAATTGTGCCAGCCCATTTTTGTAGATAGACTCAATTATTTTAAGATATCTCTATCTTATAAACTTGTCTGTATTTGAACTTCTACATTTTCAGATTTTGTTTTAGGTTTTGTGTTTCCTTTAGTTATTTGGAAAGCCAGTATGAAATTTTTTAGCATCTATGTAAAAGAACCAATGCCCCCCACCACTGCCCTCCAGCACTCACTCTTTGGCTTCAGAGGATCTTTGAGGTAAATATTTGTCTATAGATATTGAAGTTACATTAGCAGATCCCAGGTGAAAATTTTTTCCCATCAAATTCTGGAAGAGTACAGAGATCTCAAAAGATTAGAAATTCTGAGCTTATTTGGGGCTTTCTCTTGAATCTATTTTCTATGACCCCCTCAGATGAGTAGTGTTCAGCCAAGTGCAGTTTGTTCCAGCCTCCTGTGGGAGAAGTTGGCAATGTCTTGAAATATTTTTGGTGATCACAAGTAGGTGGTGCTAATGGCATCTACCTGGTAGAGGTCAGGAATGCCACAAAACATTCCATAATGCACAGGGCAGCCATCTACAACAAAAGAATTTTCTAGTCTGAATGTCAACAGGGTCGAATTCGAGAAACCCTGCCTTAGAGCAATAACTGCCAATGGAAATAATATTGCCCACTGGGAAGAAAAACAATGCCATTGAAATTAGTTTTCTAGTTCTAATAATAAGCTCAACTTCCTCTACCCAGAATGCTTTTCCATGTCCCCTTGTTGTCTAGATGTTTGTAACAGCAGAAGTCCAGGTAGAGTTCTAGGGAAGCTGGGAACTTCCTGGGCAGAGGTAGCAGAGCTGGGGCCAAGGGAGATGGGCATTCATTCCTTTCTTTCTGGGCTGTTCTTTAGCAATTGTGTGGACTTTAGGCTCCTAATGTTGATTTGTGGAGAGGACACTCCTGCCAAACTCTCTATGGGTCTTTATGACTTGGTTCCATGGGATACCCTCCTACCATGTGGAGTCATACCACTTATCCCCCTTGTAGGTCAGATATTAGGTTCACTTAAAATTTGTATGCTTGATTTAAAAGCATCCAATTTAAAATTTCTTTTCCTGTAGCATAGACTTTATCAGGGGAGACATTTTCTCACTTGGGCAATGGAGTCTCTATAATAATTAGCACTAATTGAGATCCAGGTAGGCAGCTTAAGTAGAAACGCTGATAACTAAATCACTCATGGTGGTGACCTATCGGACTAGTCTCACAGGTCCTCATTTAGTCACACAAATGAAGAAGGAGAATTTAATGACATTAGTAAGTTAGTTTTCAGGAAGCATTATTATTTGTTACAAATAATCAGCCAAATATTTCTTTGAGCTAAATGCCACGTGCCAAACATACACACACACACACACACTCTTCTCTCAAGGGGTATCTAATCTCTACCTAACAATAATAGAGATCATAGGGCCAGCAAAATTATTCTTTGAATAATATATAGGTCTGTCTGGTAGCCTGGGGACAAGATCACATGCATCCCAGTCATGTCCCTGGAGTGTCTTTGTGTGACTCTCACTTAACTTTTCTTCAGTTTCTCCATTATTAAAGTGACCTAAACCTTTATTGTTTTCTCTTCTGTGAAAGTCCTTCTATACCTCTAGAGAACTGCATTGGAGGTGAGGCCAACATCAGAGAGAGCTATGAAATTTAAAGAGATGTGAGTTCATTAGCTTTCTAGAGTTATATCCTAGCTTGTGGGTGAAACAGTGTGGCAGTGAGAGAGAAAATCATACCTGCCATAGAAAATAAGATGTGCATTGGCAAGACTCTGGCTTTGTTGTATAGACCCAGTGAATAGATGCCATTCAAAGTTCACTGGATTTTGACAGTTTCTCTCTAATCTCTTTTTTTGGGAGTACAGAATAAAAAGTGGTTTGGGTTATATGAGGGTAAATTTTTAATAATCCAGGAAAAATGTGTCAGATGCCAAGTTATAAGAGTGGCAGTAATCTTTATACTCTTGCTTGTTCTTTGGATTTTTCCATAAGAAGAGAAAAGAATCATCTGGATTCTAGTTCTAGTTTTGAACTAGAAAAAAGAAAGAAGAGAGAGAGGGAGAGGGTGAGGGAGGGGGGGGAGAGAGAGCGAGAGAGAGAGAGAGAGAGAGAGAGAGAGAGAAAAGGAAGAAAAGATCCTCCACATGCCAAAGGGAAGAGATTGAACTAGATAACATTTAAGTTCCCAAAGATGTTTCTGAACTCCGTGATGTTCAAGAGGACTAAGTTCGGTCCAAAACAACATTCTATGAAAGAAGTGTCTGTGAGAAGGAGAGTGACATTTCTGTGATCTGTAACCTGGAAGTTCCTCAATCCTGAATGAGATCTGAAGCTCAGATCTTACCCTGGACAAATTCATCACCACACTTAATTACTGCTTATGAGTTCCAAGCTTGAGTGTAAGCTGCTGTCACCCCCAGACAACTGAATGCCTTTCTTATTTTGGCAAAACCAAGCCAGTGAGGTCACCTACCAGGAGACTATTAACACAAGAGCCCTGCAAACTCTATGTGTTATTTGTCCAGGGAAGAAATTCTTAGAGAGGGCTAGACACAGCCCACTCTTAACCACCTGTGGGTGGTTAAGAGAAAGTTGAATACGCAGTAGTGTCCAGTTTTTCTATTTTCCTGTTTACACTAATACCTCCAGAAGACCTGAGAGTTCTTGGCTACTCTGCTTTGGTATTGGTGTGGCAGAGTGGAGCACAGAATGAGGCAACTCTAATGTGGCATTAGAAAACTGAGGGCTTCAGAATACAAAAAAAAAAAAATCCAAAATGTTCTAGCAGAGTAACAATAACTAGAACAGTCAAGATACTGAGCAACCTCTTTCAAGAATAGCTGGTGATGATGGTGCTTGAGTGATTTTGGGAGACCTGGGAAGCAGAATCCTTATGATTTAGGGTCTCATTGTAGGTACATGCTACAGCTGTGCTAGTGGGTTCTTCTTGAGTGACTTTTTCGAAAGTGTGTGTGTTGGGGAGGGCGGGGAACTAACACAACAATGATGTGCTCCATCTGGAATGAGGAAGGCTTCCCTGTGAGAAATTGTGAAGCATCCTGGGTGAGAGCTGAGTAGGGAAAAAAATCTCATAATAAAAGGTCCAAGGAAGAACTGGACCAACATGTTGTATAATGTAAATGTGACCCCCCCACACCCCCGTTTTCAGTTCTCACACCTGTAATGCTCCCTTCAACCTCCTTCTGATAATTATTCCTGACGCCAAGATGGTATCCTAAAAATTACACAGTTAAAGGGGAAATCTCCTGGGAAGTCTGAATAGAATAGAAAGAAACCACTTGCAGTGCTGGGTACTGCAATGTTTGGAAGCCACTCCTATATAAAACGTTAGAAATAGAAATGATTTAGAGGGTACGACAGGAAAATTTGATGGTAAATTTGGGATGATGGTAGCTAGACTGCAGGAGAAATGCCCCAAGAAGCATTCAAGTGGAATATCTTGGAGCAGCAATTTTATACCTACCCTAGGAGCTTAAGGTGTAACCCTACACCCACATTGCCTGGTGGATCTACCTTAGAATGGAATAACAGTCAACATGAGTTCTAGGACTTTTCCAGCTTCAAAATTAAGTACAATTTCTTAGTTATACTAAGTCTCCTACCCTGACATTTCAGATCAGGTCCTCTGTAATGGTCTCCAAAATTTATTTTATTTTTGTTCCTTGGCATCCATTTACCCTACTTGTGGCAGCTCTAGTCCAATTTTCCTCTGCTAAGGACTCTAGTCCAGCCTTATCCTCACATGTTTTGTTTCATTGAGTTGTTTCTGTCTCCAGCTTCAGAAGGGATGGGCAGTAGGATAGGGTCCTGGGTAACTAAAGAATCATATTGCTTTGACTGCAGTGATTGTTTTGGAAACATGCATGTGACCCATTAGAATCAATGACATGTACTGAGACAATTACTGGAACTTCTGAGAAAAGAAGTTGTACCTAGCTTCTTTTATGCAGCTATCTGTTGATCATAAAACAAGAGTCTGATTTTAAGTAAAACATGGAGGAGAGTAGATGTAGAGAAGAGGCATTGGATTTTGATATTTTCATGAGATTTCCATCATCAGGACTGACTTCAGGGACATACCTACTGTGTAGTTGTGCAAGGCCCAATGAGCAGAAAGACCCTGTCCTTGGTTTAATATTGTGCTATTGCTGGTTGGAAGTGAAATCCAATAGGAAAATGGAGCAGGCATTTGAACAGAGGAGAGTGTGTAATCTGCATGCCTGACATTTCTTGCAAATAGCATTCATGATAAACCATAAACACAGAACTCCAGTGAGTCCTACAGTGTGTCCAGATTTAGTGAGACTTGAAGTGAGTACAAGGTAAGCTTGTTATGTCTACAAGTGAGTAAACAGGGTGCTGATATAGGAGAGCCAATTTTCCTTTTGAATTAGAATTTACTTCTAATGCAGGAAGTAATGATGTTCTAGGAAACACAAATGACTAAAGAACATGTTCAGATCCTTTCTTTTGTTATTTCCCATTTGTCAACTATTTTCACTAAAAATGATGATATAGAAGGACGGAGAAAGAAAGGATAACCACAGTTGCAGTTCCTTTTAATCTTTTCTTACTCATCAAAAAATCTAGGATAGAACATTGGTAGAGTGTGCACACATCAAGAAGTAAAATAAATGCAGCAGTAAAAAAAAATGTGGAAAAAAAAGAAGTGAAATAAAAACAGTTGAATTAGTTTTTGTAGGATTCCCACTGCTCAGGGAAGAATAATACACATGTACACATGTGGGTATAAGTTATGAAATATGAATTGTGTGATTTTGGTGTTCTGTATGTGAGTTAAGTGCTCTTATTATTTGTTTATTCTTATTTTTTATTTTTAGGTGGACACAATATCTTTATTTTTATATTTGTGTGGTGCTAAGGATTGAACCCAGTGCCACATGCATGCTAGGTGAGCACTCTACCACTGAGCCACAACCCAGCCCAAGTGCTCTTTATTTTTGCATTTAAAAACTGGCAGTACGTGACACAGAGATGAATGGTAAAATTCATGCTAGTAATTTAAAATTTTAATTTTTCTTTACTTAGAATCACTTAAATAGCAGAAACAGACACAAAACCAAAATCAAACCAAAACAAAAAAACAACAAAATCACCATTACAAATCAGAAAGAGACAATAGTACTGGGAAATGAAAACTTATGTTTTAGGACCATTAATGGTTTTTGGAACTATGTAGCCAGCTATGCAAAGAATTTCTAAGAGTTTGCTAGGATAACAACATACCACAGACTAGATGGCTTAAACAATGGAAATTAATATTTTCACAGTTTTGGAGGCTGGAAGTCCAAGATCTAGGTGCTGGCAAGGATTGGTTTCCTCTGAGACCTCTTTCCTTGGCTTGCAGGTAACCAACCTCTTGCTTTCTCCTTCCTCTATGCATGCAGGACCCCAATGTCTCTTTGTGTGGCCAAATTTGCTCCTCTTAGGGATATCAGTCAGACTGGATTAGGACTCCTTGAACTTTGTCTTTCTAAATGCCCCAACTCCAAAATAGTCATGTTTTTAGGTAATGAGGGTTAAGGATTCAACATAGAGTAGTTTTTCCTTATCCCTAGGGTTCCAGAAACCCTGAAGCCACAAATAGCATTGAATCCTGCAATTTAATGCTTTTTGAAATCTTAATTAAGCACTTATTATGTACTATTCTTTGCAGTTGGAGGTAAGTCAACAAAACTAGCATAGATTTTTTTCCTTCTTCACCATTTCACAGACAGAAGACTTTGTTAGTAACCTTAGCAGATGACTTCTTTTTGTTTCCTCAAGTTGAGAACTTCTACCTTTTCACCTAAAGAAAGAACTCTGATTTCTTTTCATATATCATAATTGTCAGTTTCAATACTTTTGTGCTTTGAGCCATTTTTAAGTAAAAAAGGGCATTTAAAGATAATCATGGAGACATTACAACTGTCCATCTGTACGGCTAGTGACCGACAGACAGGTAGCATATAGAGTGAGGACACTTCGGACAAAAGGATGAATCCTGTCCTGGTAAGGACACAGTGGGATGGTCCAAAATTTTATCACACTGCTCATACAGCACCTGATTTAAAATTTATGAATTGTTTATTTCTGTGATTTTTATGTTCACTATTTTGGAACATGGTTGACTGTGGATAACTGAAACCATGTAAAGTAAAACTCTGGAGAAGGGAGAATATTATATACATGGGGGTGGGTAAAATTTAGTCCATAATAAAACTTTTCAATGGTATGATCCAATAAATTTCCTTTTTCTTTATATCAAGTTAGTCTTTTTTTTTAAATCAATCTGAATTTGAAAGGGTTGAAGACAGTTTCCCAGTACAACCTCTCAGCATCTACTCTGTATTCTACTACCAATGGTCAGAATATATATTAAAATTGTTCTTTAGCAACTTGGAAATGAGGGAAAAGAGACAGCTAAAGTTGTCATGAAATGGAAACAAATCCTTGTGAAAATATATCTTTATACCTCATTCAGGAAACTTCACTAAAACTGTTTTTAGTGAAGATAAAGTATTAGCTCCTTCATTTTCACAGATAGTAGAATGAGGGAAAAATTGGAGAATTCAAATTAAATCCACGTAGCTCAGGAATCAAATACCAGAACCCACAGTCCCATGAAGACTGGGTCAGAATTCTTTCCATTCTACTTGGTGGTACTTACCCCAATTTTCCATAGTAGAGATGAAAGGCAGAATTTTGATCCCTGAGTTAGTTCACTTGTTTGATAAAAATTCATCTCCCAGGTTGTCTTTGTGTATTTTTTAAACAAAGGATCATCTGAATAAAATATTTACCAATATATTAAAATCTGTGGCTAAGTTCAAGCCAGCAAAATAAGAACTGCAGAGGGTTTTTTTTTTTCTCATTAAAATAACTTTTAAAAAACAGAAGTTATGCAAATAAAGGCATTTCTCATTCAGGAAAAATCACAAATGCCACAATCTAAGCTGAGATTTTTACAGATGTGACTTCAATGGCAGTATGTATAAAATAATAATTATAGAAAGCAACTTCTCTGGGACAATAATGGGCCTCAGAATCAGGATTGAAATTTAAAATTTAGAATACACTCCACCCATCCTCTGGAGTTAATTCCACATGCAGGGCATAGACTTTTGGTCTTAAGAACTAACAGGGAGCAGAAATACTATTTTACTTGCACAATTTTCTAAAGAGGAATCACGTACAGGGTGGATGGATATTTTTTATTTATTGGATGTTCTCAGCATTTCTCATTGGTGTCTCTAAGCAGCAGAACTAAGATCAATAGAAAGGCATAAAGTTGTAAGATGGGAATGAAAAATGAGATTAAGAGTAATGCTTGTAAAAATGCAAAGATACCTGCTGGAGACACAGTGGGGGCTGCATGACCCAGGCTCTCTTAAGCTCTCCTTTTTTCTTGCATGACAGGCCAATGCTGTGGCTCCTTGGAAAAGGTTCTTTCCAAACTGTGGAGAAATATAAGGCACTGAGGAGACAGAGGCAGTGACAGATAGCATGGGACTCCCAGGGAAACGACTGTTCAGTTAGAGATGAGGTGTTTGTCACTGCCCTAAATACACATAACTGCAAAGTAATGTGGCTGTCTTTTGAGTTGTTTATTGTTTCCCACAAATATACTAATGCATCCAAATGGGTGTTTTCATTCAAAATAGTCACCTTGACAATACATGTATTATAACACAGTAGCCAATACTTAAACCATTTTGGGGGATGGCCTTTATTCTTTTAATATATTCAGAGCTAATGAACATTTGTTGAATTTCAGAAATTGCCAGAAGTCAGCAAGTGCCAAGTTTGGTGGATAAAGCCATGATTTAAGTGAATCCTGCCATTCACTCCTCCCTTCCTTCTTCCCTCCTTCCCAAATGCTACATCCAAACTGAGACCTTTGCAGATATGACTTCAGTTACGGTAAGTACGAGGTAATCAATAGAAAGCAACTTCTTGAAGGCACAAGACTGGGTCATGCAGCCCCCACTGTTTTCCCTCCCTTCTTCCCTCTCTCCCTCCCTTCTTAACTTCCTTCCCTCCTCCTTTCCTTTATCTCTTCTTTTCTCCTTCCTTCTTTTCACAATTTGTAATAAAAATTGAGACTCAACACAAATTCATGGAATTGATTTTCTTACATGGTTTATAAAATGATGCTGAAGACTAAAGAGTTTCAACAATGGAAACATCATAATGGGTGGTTGTTCTGGAGGCTGCTACATTCAGGTACATTCAGATTCTTGTAAAACACACAGCTTGGATACAGGTTGTGATATTTTCAAGTATCTTGGTTATGTACAAAATATAACTTTATTTTATATAGTTCAACTAAATGTACATTCAGAGGTACTCTTATTCCATGGCTATAAACAACACAGTCTAAGTCAATTCTGAGTTTTCTTTCTGTTCTAAGTTCCATCAAGTCATAGTTTTTCTCCTTTTTCCTGGAGTTAATCTAAGCTGTGAGGTTTTCACATGTCACCGCAGTAATGAAGAGAAGAGAGAATCTGTCCTTGATCTTTACCTGCCTGCCCTGGTCTCTCCTGAGCTTACAGTTCTCCCTTTGGTCCTCATGCTGCTTCCCACTGCCCTGCTCTCCACTGTGACCACAAGGCCCATACAGGGACACTTGTTCTTTGTCTTTGCTCTTACTCTCAGTCTCCCCTCTTTCAGAGATAGCCTCGGTGTCCTGAACATGGAGGTGCTGGAGACTGGGTCTTGGGTCCTCTGTTACATGACATCTCATGAAGTCATTTGGCTCTATTGCTGCCTTGTTGTTGTGGTAAGGAAGAAAAACTCAACCCTGTAAGGGTCTACCTGGCATACAGCAGGGTTTCTATGAAGATCTATCCATTGGCTAATTGAATGAATCAGATGCTGTTTCCGAGAATTCCAGAAGAGAAGTGGAGTGTATGTTTTCTCTTTTTTTGGGATTCCCCAAATTATGCAAGCATTCTTTTCTCTTTTCCACTCTCCTTCAAACTACTCCTGGATGAGAGTGGGGACAAGAGGATGAAACCTCTTCTGAGAGACTCTGCAAGAATAATTCCAGGTCTTTAAGGACACCCTATGATAGCATGATCACCCAAGAAGTTGCCAAGTGCCCCACCTTGTTTGGTTAAGTGATACTCTTCTTTGAAGTGTTAGATGAGACCAGCTTCTGGATTCCTGTCAAGACTAGATGCTCTGTCCTCATCCTTTTGTGTTATTAGGTACTGTACTTGGCATATCAGGCACACAATGCAGATAAGTAGTTAATGTAATTTTTTATATGGTGATTCACATTCATAGTTGAACTATTTTGAAACATGCTATTTTGACATTTCTGAGTATTTCTGATGTTTTCTAGACTTTGTTAGTTATCCCAGAAGAATTAAAATATTGTTTTAGGATTAGCTGCATCTTTGTAAACCTCTTAAAGTTTGCAAAGTGTGTTAAGACCAAAAGGTTACAATTCCCAAGTAAACATTCTTTATAGTGTCCAAATGTTAGGGAGCTGACCTCCTTTTAAGAGATTGTTTATCTAACTTTTTAGATACTTTCTCAAAATAATTTTTTTTTGCCCAAATTCAAGGTCTGTTCAAGTGCTTTGGGACAACTTTCAAGATAACAAAGCCAGTAATCATATGTAGATTTTTGGTTATATAACCAACAGTCCATTTCTTATAGTTCAGATTCCTCAGTGGCTATAAATGACTTTGAAAGAAGGAGTACTCCTCACCAATAATACAGAGAAATCTCCAATGCACTCTTTGCACAATGAAGATTAGGAATGGCTGGTAAATCTTTAATGGACAATTGGCTCCATTCTTCATGGGTTTATGAGAGCAGCTGCACCAAACCCTCTAAACTAAAGTGTTCTGCATTCTGCTGAGAAGGGTTAGCTTTTCTCCTTCTCTCCCATCCTCATACCTTTTTTCCTTCCCTTTTCTTCTTTTTATTTTCCCTATTATATTTCTAGATAGCATATCTTTAACCTAGTTAACTAGATTTGCACAGAAGTAACTACTTATGATTGGCCTGGGTGTGTGTGTGTGTGTGGAGAGTGTGTGTGTGTGTGAGAATATTTATTTCTAGTTGCTTAAACCTCATTCTTATCCAATTCAGCTGTATATTGAAGCTACTTTTCTTTTTAAGGAGAAAGAACGAAATCTAAAGAAGATACTAGTAGCCTGAGTTTCCTTTCATTTGATTCCAAAACCAGAAAGTTATTATATATCTTTAGAAGCAAGACAAAATTTTATCAAATGCATTCAATACTTGATCTTTATTTTATTTATTTATTTATTACTTATTGGTTATTCAAAACATTACAGAGCTCTTGACATATCATAATTCATACATTAGATTCAAGTGGGTTATGAACTCCCATTTTTACCCCAAATACAGATTGCAGAATCACATCAGTTATACATCCACATTTTTACATAATGCCATATTAGTGACTGTTGTATTCTGCTACCTTTCCTATCCTCAACTATCCCCCCTCCCCTCCCCTTGATCTTTATTGATTTGGGTTCATTACAGTGAGGCACAGCCAATAGGAAGGATGGGAGTTAGGAAATATTGTTGCTTAATCTTAGACTTAGGACAGATTGTTTAACTATAGTTTTGAAATCTGGAACTTCTTAAACTGGGGCAAGTACATAATTCAATGTTTTTTATATGGTATTTTTCTTGTTTAAGTTTTGACATTGGATCTTCCAAACATTAAATGAAAAAATTGGACTATCAAGAATAATCTGTTAAGCAACTAATTGTATATATCATATATGCACTGATAGCATTTGTAACACATTTAAAATTTTTTTATTATGGAATAGTTCAAACACACAAAAAAGTAATATGGATAGCATGATAAAATTCTATGTACTCAAATCCCAACTTTGATATTTATCAGCTCATAGCCAGTTTTTATTTATGTAAACTCTCATCCATTTCCTTACATTTCAAACTATTTTGAAGCACATCTTAGGCATCATGGCATTTTTATGCACCAGTATTTCCAGGTAGCTATCTAAAAGATAAGGATTCTTTAAAAAATAATCACTATGTCTTTATCATACATAAAAATTAACAATAATTCCTTAATATTTTCAAATATTATTAGTGTTCTTACTTACCCAATCTTAAACATTCGTTTACAAAATCAAGATTTAAATAAGTCCCAATATTGGACTGGATTAATATGATTTTTAACCTTCTTGCAATCTAAAGGTGGATCTTCTCTCTTTTTTTTTCTTTCTGACAGAAATTGAACTTTTTATCCTGTGAGTCTCCTTGTGTCTCGATTTTGCTGATTGCATCCCTGTAGTGTCACTCAACATGTTCCTACATCCCCTGTGTTTTCTCTGCAGTGTTAGTTAGATCTAGAAGCTTAGTCTACAACATAGGTGTGTGTCAGATGAAACCTAATGTCTAATATTCTTTCTTTTATATACATTTTAACATTTGATTATGCATATTATGTTTGACTTTGTTAATTAATGAATATTCTATCTGCCAAGAGATTTTACATGTCTTTACAGTGAGTTTGGCATCCCACACACTTCCTTTTCCAAGGCTGGGCTCGCAGTAGGTGGCCTGTACTCTGTTTATTGACTTGCTTTCTGCCTTCCAAATGAGAATGTAGTACATAACCATTAGCAAACATGGTGAATCAGCAGACTTCATTTTACTCTTTATTAAGATGCTAAGGCAGGAGTACTGGTGAATTTAACAACTTCTGTTCCTTAAAGAGGAAAATAAGTTAACTCTACCAGGATTCCACTGTTTTAAAGAACAACGCTATATAAAGATTTCATGTGTAATCCAGACCTATTTGTTTCTTTGCTTTTTATATGGTGATTGTCTATGGGATGCTCTAACTCCATCTACAGTTCAATTATGAAAGGAAGGAAGAATTCCAAATTCCATGGAGTGAAGACTTGTTATGAAGAATCGAGAACTTTTTGTTCTGATAAATGAAAATTCTGCCTCTTTAGCTCTTTTGGTCTCAAAATGGATGCATTAGGGTTTGATATCAAGGTGAATCTTACTAGTGGGTAAAAATTTTGTTTGGCATAAAATAAATGGGAAAGACAAATGATTTTCATTTTTCTGAAGTAATGATGAGAAATATATTAATTAGTATACACCCACGAAGAATTTGAGAAATTAATGTTTGGAAGATCCAATGTCAAAACTTAAACAAGAGAAATACCATATAAAAATCATTGAATGTATGTACTTGCCCTAGTTTAAGAAGTTCCAAATTTCAAAACCATAGTTAAACAATCTGCCCTAAGTCTAAGATTAAGCAACAATATTTTCTAACTCCCTTCCTTCCTATAGATGATATCCAATAAATATTTGCTGATGGAGGAGGAAGGAAAAATAGGTGGTGATTCATTGGCATTGACCATTTCCATGTCTGAAGGTCTGCACCATATATATTAGTATGTGTGTTAATGTGCAAAGTACTGGGAAGAATATAGTCTTACTCTTATTTTGCAGATGTGGATATTAATTTAATCTCAGTGAGATTAAAAAACATGTTAAAGGCTTCCCAGATACTCTTTGGTAAATACTTAGTTCAAATCCTGTCTTATCTGATTCTCAGGACTATGCACTTTTCACCCTACTAGCACTTACCCAGGGTCTAGTAAACACCAGTGTTGAAAAGTGTTGCCGTGAATTTAGAAGACTCTAAATACCAAGTCTTTTTCTTTTTAGCAATTTACAATGCACATAATAAGGCTGCTTGAGAAGTCCTACAGAAATCAAACCAAATTAAATTTGTTGAAGCCAGTATTTGACTATTGATACTTTTCTTCTTCCCTAATAATTCTTTAGGAAATACACATTTTACTAAGCTGGACTGAGGAAAGCTGAGGTTTTACTAATTACACAGGTGTTTACCTATGGATAGGTCACATTGCCTATCTGGACTTAGACTTCCTCATTTATAAATATAAAAATTTGGCTAGATGTTCCCTAAGGTTCTTTTTAAGTGTAACTGTTTGATGACTGAAATCCATTTCTGTATGAACTTTGTGCTTTGTATAGATCACTAAACAGGGCAGAGTAAATCACTATATTTTCAACAGACACCTTAAACTCATTATGTACAAACACATTTTTTTCACTTCCCGGTCTTTCTGATTTTATTTAGCTAGTTAAGTGGCATGGACAGTCTCTTAGTTGCTTCATTTTGAAACCTTGTAATATTCCTGGACTCCTTTTCTCTCGTCACTAGCACATCCAGTCAGGACATCTTTGTGATTAACTGTGTGGCCTTCAGTGCTAGGCTCCATAGATGTTGGCTTTCCCTGGGCAAGCAGCCTGACATCCCTGTGTTTCAGTTTCCTTACATATGACATGAAAATAATAAGAGGGATTTATTGACAAAATGACATGCGATAATTAAATGCTCAGTGGAAACCCAAAATACGGTTTATTCTGATTATTCTTTGAATCTCTTATTTTTTTCCTTCTCATCTCTGTTCTATGTTCTATCAATCTAACCCCATACCTCTTTACCTCTAACTGATATTGCAGTAGTCACCTAACTAGGTTCTTTAAGGCTTATTTAGTCCCTGCCAGTTTATCCTTGACATTTTGACCAGGTGGTCTTTTTGAAAATACAAATCTGTCATCCTACTCTGCCATTGATTCTTGTGGTGCAGTCACACCAAATGATCTGCCATTCCCAGAATAAGCTATGCTGTTTATTTCTCACTTTGGTCTTTTGCTTATGGTACTTATTTTTTTTCTTAATTTTTAGTTATAGATGGACACAATGACTTTATTCTGTTTATTTTTATGTGGTGCTGGGAACCGAACTCAGTGCCTCATATGTGCTAAGCTAGCGCTCTGTCACTGAGCTACAACCCCAGCCCTATGCTACTTCTTAAGGTTACCTGGAATGCTTCTGTCCCTACCCTTTATTTGTCTAGCAGATAACTATCTATCTTTAAATTTAAAATGTACACAGAAACATTTCTGTTGTAGATGAGATTCTAGAATCTTGCTACTCAACAAGAGATGGTGTCTATTCCCTTCCCTATACAGCATGACTACCCTGTAGTCATGGGAAAAGGAGTCCAGGAATATTACCAGGTTTCAAACTTAAATCTAGACAGAGCTTTATGATTGCCTTAATAAATACAGCAGGGTAGTCATGCTGTATAGCTCTGAATGAAGCATAGAAGGCAATAAGTTTTCTGCCTGGCTTTCTTTCTTTCTTGCATCACTTGCCCATGAATGCCAGCCACCAAGCTCTGAAGAAACTTGAAGCTGACCCAGTAGAGAAACAACATGAAGAGTCCCACATGGAGTTTTCTAGTATAGACGGTTTATCTCTCTGTACATATTGCTACAAAAATCTCTGACTTCAAACAGCCCATATTCTCTATAATCTCAAGGTCAAATATAGGAAATCAGAATACTAGTGAAAGAGGTGTCCCTACCCAGACAAGAAAAGAGATTTTGGGAAAGTAGACTTACTAATGTGAAGACTCACTTATTATTTAGCGTGAATTAGAGGAGAAAGCTTGTGAACTAGCCAGTGAACTTCATGGCCAGTTGTACGTTCGAGCTCCTTTGTAACTGAAACCTTCTCCAGGGTGTTGCATATGGCAATCTGCGCTAGCCGTCTGGGATGCGACTCCTGCTTCAAGAGTAGTGATAAAGTTTCTCACACTCACTGTCGCTGTGGGAAGCAGACTGTTGTTGAAGTGTTATTATTAATAAGAATTACTGCTGGACAGCTTGAACTAGAGGATAATTTATTCTCCGTGAACTTCTAATTGCAGTAAACCGGTTCATTCACTGCCACACTTGTCCATCTTGTTTGTTCCTGTCTTTCAGCCACGGTTGGCTGCAACGGAATAAGGCAGAACTGCACTAGCTGCATGAAGAAAAAAAGTTTGCATCTCTGGACACACCATGGAAATGGGTCAGAACAGTCTAACTCTAAGAGAGGCTTGGGAAAGGGAAAAAAAATCAGTCTGTTATACACGAGGGGGTCATAATCAACTCATGCAAATCAAGGCACCTACTATGTGCAAGGCATTGCACTACAGTTGAAATCCATGTTTCCAGATGGCCACTGACTACACTCACATTTGATGTGTGCACTTTCCCCTCTGGCATTTCTGAAAGAGAACTCTTTCTCTTATTTTAAAATTCAGTATGTCCTCTCCACTCACTTTCTCATTTTACTTCGATAGATTGCTTGGGGGAAATTAAAACTGTTCTTGATGTTTTCTTGGTGGTATCTTAGATGATAAAACACCCTCCCCCTGATTTTTGCTAAATTCCTGCCTCCCATGGATTTCATTCTTCTCCTTCTTTTTTTTTCCCCTGATAGAATCATAAAATTGTTGCCTTGCTCTTTGCATAAATGTCATGAAATATGTCCCTGACTTGCTGCTACCATGGTAATAGACACTTGTTGTAGGCTATTGACTCATTACTCTATTTACATGCGATTTGGTCACTTGTGGGTTGGCAGGCTTCAGAACAACCTGATTCTCAGCCAGTAAATGGATTCCAACCTGTCTGTGATGGATGATAGATTAGAGTTTGGGTGCTGTTATTATTTAATAGTTAGTAAGGTCTCTGAGTGGGCTAATGACAGTGCATCAACTGGGGAAATGATTCCGGGTATTGATTAGCATATATTTTACTATGGATGACCTTAGTGGGACACACAGCCAGAGAGAGGGACTAGGGAGTCTTGTCATCCAGATCCTTGATTGTCCTAGATCATTTTATACTTGGTGGAAAACAGGGCTGAAAGGATCCTGGGGAGTGCCTGTGTAGGTGCTAAGGAAACAGCCTTGTTGACCTCCACTTCCCATCTTGACTAATGATGACTGTTTTATGCAAGAAACAGATGGTTTACATTGAGATTTGTGGGACAATGGAAAAATACCCATCTAACAATTCTTAAGTAAATGTACCTGCTCACTGCTATAAAGAGTTGTGTCTTTGTGTATAAGTAAGAGACAAGTCATTATTTATGAAAGGGGAAGAAAGGGCACACCCAGGGAGTGTTGAGAGTTATCATTTTGATTCAGTAATTTTTCATGGAGTAAGTCATATTCTTATGTGTTGAGAGATAAATAATGAAATCCATTGTGCTAAGGTGTCTCCCTTAAAATTCCACTGAGCATATAATATCTAAAAAAAACTGTTGTAGACAAGAGTTATGCTGAGAGGCAGCTAGGTGGAGGGAACTAGCTCCCAGATTTTGCAGCTAGAGCCCTTGTGCTCTGGCTTTGTCCACCCAGCTTGCATAACCTGTGGAATGTTTTTAACACCCCTGTGCTTCAGTTTCTTATCTATAAGGTGGAGCTAGTAATTGCACTTAACTCAGGGTTATTGTGATGGTTAAATGAGCTAAAATACCCAACAAGAAGAACTGCATCTCAGGCTTAGTATGTAGTATGAGAATTTTCACAACTACTAATTAGATTTTGGAATACATATATTTCATTCAAATTGTTCTTTATCAAGGTACTTTGGAACCAACTGTAGCATGCCCAGGTCATTTTGATGAAAGGAGAGCTGAAAGAACAGTTTTGTGTTGGGACCCATCTCCGAATGTGGCCATTTTGAGTGGGTTTTCAATGGGGTGAATTCACAGGAGAATGGTGCCTGGCTCCAAAGGGCAAGGTGAGTGGGGGAAAAGAGACATTAGACAGATGATTTTTTTTTTAACTATTTTATTAGTGTCTCTCACTTTGATGTGATCTTTCTTCCCATTCTCGTTGCCTTTTGGATGATGTAGAGAGAGTTGCTTTGAAGTGGTTGACGATGATCCAGTACTGGTGACATTATGAATGTTGTTTGTAGAAGGAGCTGGCCCTTGAGGGGCAGGCAGACCAAGGTTCAGGTCCTATCTGGGTCACCTGCTTTCTCTGTAACTCTTGATAAATCACTTACTGTCTCAGAGTTGCAATTTCTCATTTACCAAATGGGCATGCTAAAATGTGCCTGCCTCCCCGAGTGCTGGTGCTAATCAAACGTGATAATATGTGTGTGACAGCAACTTGTAAACTGTAAAGGGTGACATAGATATGAGCTGCTGTTATTAGTGATTCCTTTAATTTCCTTGCTCTCTACAAGCAGACCTGAATTTAGCAGCACCTGTGTGCTGTCATCACTTGGTAGCTGATTTTATTTGAAGCTTTTACTCATAAGCCCGTGACCAGTAATTGTACACTGGCTTCTCTTGCAGTAAAGATGGTATATGACCATTGCCGGATTGATCCAGGGGACCAAAGCAGAAGCTCTGTTCTCATAGAACAAGGAATTCTGACAGTTTTCAGAAGAAGTTGTTCTCTCTCCTTCCATTTGTAAATCACATATTATTAATAGGAAACTTATTGGAATCATGAACTGTTTGGTGCTATTGTTACTCTGAGAGTTGATAAAATACTCAGAAACCAAGGGAATTAGAGGTTGGCCAGGGTGGAATGAATGCTATAAATCAAGATTACCTGAAGGGGATATGAGAGATAAGGGATTAAGCCGAGTACAGAGATAACAAGGGGGAAGTATCCAAAAAGCTTGGGGAAAAAAAAAAAAATCTCCCACCTTCCAGGAACAAATCTGAGTGTTATTTTGTGCTCTTAAGAAAAAAGTCACACTGATAGAAACATTTTCACTGATAAATTCATGTAATAAGAGTATGTTTTTCGTCATTTTGTATGCACAGGCTCAATGCAGTAATTTTTGGCTGCATCGAAGTATTACAAGAAAAAAAAGGAAGAGGAAAGAGATGTCACTGTCAGTTGTGGACAGGATCCCATGGGGTCAGACCTGTGCTCTGTGGGTCACAGAACACATTTTCAAAAATCTTGCCTTTCAGGTCTCACTCATGGACAGAAATAGAGCACAGAAGAAGCTTCTTAGAGAAGACTGCATTTTTCCAACCTTTCACCACCACTGAAAACTGGAGCAAATGAGTGGCTGGTATAGACCCTTGGCACCAAGTGGCTGGAGTAAATGGAACACTGCAGGAACACAGAACTTTGCCGCCACTGAGCATATTACCAGAGAAGTACAGTACGGAGCCCAGCAGGCTTCTGCAAACAACGCATCCCTTTAAGTTAATTGGTGTTATATAGAAGCTGAAATGCTCCGCTTATTTACAAAGCTACAGATTTATGTAAAGCAAAACCAATTACACTTAATGCCTAAACTATTCCAGGTGCTCAATGATAATGTTGCTAGGCACTAGAGAAGAAACTGCTGTGTGAATGCATCCTGTTCCGAATGGAAGCATGTGTAGTTACCGCAATTTAGCTAATCACAAGTGTCAACCCCAATGTGAGAATTCTAAGCTCTTTTGGTGTTTGCTTTGGGTCAACTTTATAATTCTGTAGATCTTTCATCTCAAAGGGCAAGCGAAAGCATAATGAACACTTTTTTTATTGTAAAAAAAAATTAAGAAATTAAGGTGATGAAGGCAAATTGGGGTGGGGGAGGGGGTAACAAAATAAGGCAGATTCTTTTTCTAAGAGGGAGTGAGACTGTTAGAGCTTCCTATTTGTACTGAGATGAGGTGTCCAGAGGTTTCTTGATCTTTTGGGCGTTCATTAAACCCAAATTGCAAACTTGGCATTTAACCTTTTGCAGTAAGGAAAGCTTCTAAGGCATATTAGGGGTCTGCCTCATTGCTTAGCCAGGGAACAAATGCTAAACAAAGAAGGATTCAAAAAGCAAGGAAAGAATTTATGCTTGCAAGAGTCTATTTGCTTGTCCTCAAAACAAACAAGCAAACAACAAAAAAATAATTTGAGTAAGAGAAACACCTGGTGCTTTACAGCTGCTCTTTTGCAATTAAAAATGCATATCATACCTAATCAAGTTGAATAAATCTTTTATTCTACAGATTTAAAATATTTTATGTATACACAGGGGAGGTGCTTAATTGCAGAATCATTTGCAATCAGCTGACAGACCCTCCTACTCTATCCAGCATGAACCATCCTGGAAAGCGGTGCCTCTCAAACTTTAGGGAGCATAAGAATGATTTGAGTGTTTTTGCCCACCAATTCCAGGACCTCAATCTGAAGAAGACATGGGTTAAAGCAGTCTGTCTAGGGCCAAGAAATATTTACCTGAAGCAGGCAGCCTTCAACCAAACTTTGATAAACACTGTGACAAAGAGGAGAGCCATTTTGATTAAAAGAAAGGTGTCCAAATTTCTTTGATTATTAAAAAAAAGAAATCCTTTTGGAAGATGATTTTTCCAAATGCATTTGATTTGTAGCAGTGGAGACCAAATGATGTCATTTGGGTCAGGGAATCCCTGTAAGTGTCTCTACTTGGTTTGGTCATTTACCCTCCTCTCAGCACTAGTTTGACCTTCCATAAATTCTCTTTTCTTTAATCCTAATAAATTCTATCATCTATATTGATCTTTCAACTTCTTCAGTGTGTAGATAGTCTCTCTTTGTTAAAGACCTCATTTTAGCAACATTGATTTTGAATTCAGAGAAAATTTCCTTAAGTTTTATCTTGAAAGTGTTATATCAAGATCCAATATAGCAGAAAAACACATAAATTTTACTCAGTCTTATATAGTATATGGTCATAACACCTGAACAGCAATAAAGGCCTAAAAAATGTACTGAAAGAAAGAATATTAACATACTATTATTTTGCCTCTAATGACTTGTTAAAACTCTAAAAATATCTTACAGGTTGCTTTTAATGGCTGAACCATCGTAAAAAGCTATAAAATATTATTGGCATATAGGAAATTGTCATTTTCTGATGAGAGGAATTATCTATACTTTGAAATTACTTTATTAATATTAATGCATAGCATGTTAATGCACAAGCATACTGGTTAACTTCTAGAAGGGTCATAATTGTTTTTTAAATAAAGTACACAGATAATATTCATAGATTTGTTCTCCTACATATTATCTCTCATACTAAAATGCATACAAATGTTCAATTGAAGAAAAAAACAACAAATACTGTGTTCATAAGACAGGTAGAGTCAAATACAGTTTCATAGGGCTGTCTCCCAAAGATCAATACTTGAAGAAATTTCCTGTGTGCTGCCATAAAATTTCAGAGACTTTTCATGGAGGAGAAGTGTTTCTTCAAGATTACTTCCACTGATGTTCTGGGCATTAAAATGATTTAGATTACAATATCTAAAAAAGAAAGAAAGAAAGCTTTTCTTAGGACCAGATGTAGATGACTTGATAAATCATTTGCTTTCCTCCTGTACTTGTCTACCTTTTATGACGGGTTCGTAGATACTGGCACAACGGGATGATTATTTAAGAGTGCTGTTCACCAGAACAGTCTTTTTATAAAATGGCAGGAGGAGTTTTAGTACACGTAAAGGCTCTCATAAGGACCTTTAGGTGGTGCTCTCTTATAACCTGCACTGAGTCCCTTCAATGCTGCCAGTGAGACTGTGGAACCCTGTTGACCTTATGGATTTGGCATTTAACATTTTGCAGCAAGGGAAAAAGTTGCCTGCACCCATAAAGACTTATGAGATGCACTGAGGACTTGTAGATATGGTGTTGAGACTATTTGACTATTTTAGACCATTGTCAAAGAAGGGATCCATGACTATATTTCTAGAATGTTCACTCTTCCACCCTCAACTCCTTGCCTTTCCTGAGTGTCTTGTAAATACCAGACACCATGCCAGGGAGGTATGGAATCATCCCCACATCACAGATTGGAAAACTGAAGTTCTTAGGGCTAAATAGATTTTTTAGGGTTTATATAAATAGCAGTAGGCAGAGCCTGGCTTTAAAACCATTACTTGATTATTTTAAATCCTCGACTTTTTCTATGGCATGCTGGTCCTAAAATTATCTAAAATTATCCACTGTATTCCTAGTGCCTACACCAGGACTTAATATGCTGCTGATGTTCAATAAATATTTATCCAAGAAACAAAGAAATATGATCTAGAAGTTCAATTTTATCAAATATACATAGGATTACCAAGACCAAGACCAAACAGAAGATCGATTTTTGATACTAGAAGGTTTCAGAAGCTAATTGTACCTTTGTTTCCTTCTCAATATATTGCTAAAAATAACTTCAGGAGAACGAATACCACCTGAATAACTGATTATTTCTCTCTGATTTATGTTGCTTTCAATAATTGTTACAGGTTATGCACAGATAATTACTTGTTATCATTGACAAAATAAGGGCAGCAATAGCACCTTTAGATGTATTTTACAACACTGGAGGGACAGTGGCATTGTTATAAAAATCAATGCTCTCTTGCCCCTTGCCCCCAAACACCTTTATTTTTATTTTAGCATCCAATATGGGATACATTTTTACATTAAGCACATTAAGTATATTTACCTAATATTACTTTTCAGCAGGGAAAAGACATTTCATCTGCTTCATTCCTTCACCCCCAAACAGGCTAGCTTCAAGTATAACATGTAACCACTGCACTGTATCAGATGTGATTGAAGAGAACTCTGATATAGATAGCAGGAGGCCAGAGGCTGTTTTCCCTTTGTCTTTGGTTTTGGTTCATGTAAGAGGTAATTCTGGTCTGACATTCATGGATAATTTCTAACTGTATTCTGCTGGGGATTTGAGGTGATGTCCCAGTGACCCTGACAAACTTACTTGGGTTTTAGGATTAACACTAGGTTTGTATCCCATGGATATATGTGGGAGGAGCACCTTTTGGTACTAATACAGACCTAAGGTCACCTGAATATTAGTAAGGATGTTGTTTCATTATTAATTCACTAACTTCAGTAGGACTGCTCTGTTTTTGATAGATTTGCCACAATTACCTGGCTCTGAACAGGTAAATCCTTGGATTTGATAAAAATTGGATTGTGATAGGAAGTGTCCTGAGATCAATCCTGACTTATAAACAACATATTTCAATAATACTGTCCCTGGGACATGGTGAATCTCCTCATTCTTTGCATCCTCTGATTCATTAGTGCTTGACAATAATAGTATAGAAATAAGTTGGAACCATGCCCTCCTCACTGTGGACACTCATCTCACCCCCTTCCATTCCGTAGGGCTCTTGGCTAACTTCTGACTTGGTTTGTGCAATCACAATGGCCAATAGGTCCCCAGGGAAGTGCATGCTTTCACACTGACATAGTTGGTTCTACCTATTACTCTTTGAGCCAAATTTTCTGCATTCTCCTTTCTTCTTGTGCAACATCCATTCTTTTCCTGTGGGGCTGCTGATCAACAAGTGGCAATGAGTGTTGTTACTTTAATTAAAGGGACTAGTTTTCCCCCAACAGACAAGAGTTAGGGGTTATCACCCTTGTCTGGTACTTAGAAGGAGTTCCTATACTCTTAGGAGTATAGGAGAATGGGCTTTGGAGACAATCAAATTTTTGTTTGAGTTACTTTATTAATATTAATGCATAGCATGTTAATGCACAAGCATACTGGTTAACTTCTAGAAGGGTCATAATTGTTTTTTAAATAAAGTACACAGATAATATTCATAGATTTGTTCTCCTACATATTATCTCTCATACTAAAATGCATAAAAATGTCCAACTGAAGAGTATGAGAATGTGGTAAATTTGATTACTTGTCTTTGCATTTTAGTTTTTGTATTTACACAGTGGTAAGATCTATGTGACAGGGAGGTGTTGGAAATTAAATGAAGTTGTTTGTATGTATATAGCATGCTAAGACACCATATGCTTGATACATGGAAAATTAATTGTCCTTCATTCTTTGTTTTCTACTTTCTCCCCTCCTCCCCTCCCTCTCCTCTCCTCCTCCTCCTCCTTTTCTTCTTCTTCTCTCTTTTAACCACACCCCACCCCATCTCTTCCCTAAAAATATGTAGGAGAAAAGAAAGTAGACAAGAGATGGGGGTGATCTTGAAAGAATTAGATTTATTTTTGAATAAACTCTACATTATTACTTAGTACTTTAACGTTAGTTCCTCCAATCTCCAGTGCCTGGTATATTTTTATTCTTATCTCCTTCTCTATCTCTCAATTCCTTCCAGGAATTCATTTGTTGAACAATCACACTTGAATATTTTAATTTGAGCACTCATGTTAGCTTCATGTAGGCTGGTACTTTGCTTGGTTTAACTCTGTTTCTCTGATACATGGAACAATGCTTATCATTTTGGTTGAATGCATGAATGAATGAGTAAATCCCTGGGCTAGTAGATTCTGATTCCAGTGCAAGTTCTATCTGAACTGAGTCCAAAATCATGGTCCTCTTGGTCACACCTCAGTATAGGTCTAGGAGAAGAATAAAAGGGAGGAAGAGGGGATCATAAGGCTAAGTCTGAGTCTATTATTATTATTATTGCTAACATTTTACATAACAGCTGTATGGACCAATTACTATTCTTTCTGTTTCTATTTTACAAACAAAGAAGCCCAGGCTTAGAGAGGTTAAACAGTTCCTGAAGTTCATACAGCTGATAAGTTGTGGAAGTGGATCTAACTAAGCTGACTCTGGAAACCACCTTCTAAACCACTTCATGGAAGACAAGGTCAAATCGTACAGAAGGGTAAAGAATGAGAATTTGAGAGACAGTGCAGATTTGTGTGAGTTGACAGATGGACATTCCTAATGAGTTTGGAGAGGTGGATGAAGAGGAAAGAGACTTTGCCTTCAATTTCAGTTTCCATTACTGAATCTGGTTTGCTGCAAAGCTGAGGAAATTCCTGTCAGATCTTTCTGTAACCCTCAGATTCTCTGATTTCACTTTCAATCTAAAAATGAGACTGGCACTTAAGGAAATTATATATTCTGGAAGAACAATTTGAGAACTCATATACTTTGGAGGGTAAGAAATGCAGAAATCTAGGGAGCCTTAGGCTTTTAGTTTTGCTGCCCATTCCACCTTGCATGGGGTTTAAGTACCTCTCACCCTGGACCATGAGCTCCATGAGAGCAGGAGCATGGACGTCATTCTATGAGCATTCATTCCCTTACTGTCTTTGCATCACTCGGTTGACTATATTACCTCCATGAAGCTAATGTTCCCAAAGAGATTTAGGAATGAAGGATTTAGGCAAGGGAGAAGTGATGACAAGTGAGATAATTTATGACTCAATAGATAAATGGAGGAAAGTGCTTAGTTCCTGCTATATGGCAGACATTGTGCTTAACCCATTTACAAAATTCATTTCCCTAAAACCCGGAAGCGATTGATATTATTGTTTCTATTTCACATGTGTGAAAACAGACATCCAGAGAGGTTAGAGAGTACACAGTCATCCAAGAATATGTGGGATATGGAATGACAATGACCGGATGGTAGATGATACATATGCAGTCACTGAATGGTCTCAGGTGACTGGCTAAGGGATTTTTGCACCATTTTCAATTGACCTTGAAATGGTCACTGCTGATTTAAAGGCCTGAATGGGATCCAAATCTCAAGCATCATTAGATTCCTAGCTATTTGTTTAATAAAATTTGCTTTTAATGGTAATGATTTATTCATTCTTATTATCAGTATGATTATTTCTAATTTTAAAGTGTTACTATGTAATGAAGAACAAAGTCTTATTTTATAATGTGTTTTAGAATTGAGTAAAGCACTATTTTATTAGGAGGATTGGTGGGAAAGTGAAGTCTAAAGTGAAATTTCTTGCTCTGAACAATCTGTTAAATTTCTGTAATGTGCTGATATGTCCATTCATGGCCTGCTGGACTCCCATTGGCTCACTGATGGTTCCCGGACTAATATTTCATGGACTCAGAAATTGTTCATCTTACCACACACTTACTTACCTTTGCGAAACACTCCAGAATCCCAGGACGTTCAACAATGTTAATGATGCCAGCAAGAAGAAGAAGCTTTCTAAATTGCCTTTGTTTAATGTGTTTGGAAACCAATTGCCTGTTTGGAACAAATGTAATTGTTATTCAACTGCAGAGTTGTACGTTTCTGTGAATATTTTATCATTCCACAATTCATAGAGCTTTATTCGCTTCAATAATATCTACAAAGCAAAAAGCTCATCTAAGACTTTATTGTCAACATTCATTTAATTCTGTAATTAACAGTAAAATGATAAGCAAAGCACCCCAAATATTTTGAGGTAAAAAACCAAACCCTGGGTTTGGAAAGTAATCCTGATTATGCTATTAATTTGTAGGAAGCATGTTTGTCTTATTTATCCGTATACTTTCAGTATCTAGAGCAGTGTCAGGCACATGTCAATTGTTTAGTAAATATGTATTGAATGAATGAAAAAAATTTCCATGATTAGAGAGTCTGTTGCATTTGCTAATTGTTAGACAGGTGAGATAATGCAGGTAGATGATAGGTGTTACATTGTTTTAACAACTTAGATAAATCGAGGGCTATTTTATAATACAATGTCCCTATTAGTCAAATTACTTCAATTGCTGATTGACATGGAGATTTTCTTTTGACTCAATGAGTAATTTCTTCAATTTAATACCCCCCAATAAAGTATCCCCTCTTGCTTATGAGGTCAAATTGAGTATATACAAACTTATTCAGGATTCAAGGCAATTGCTTTAGTTTGCTCTTAAATATTGAATATTGATTTAAATCATTGCTATAATTTTCTTTCCATTTTCTATATCTACATGTATCTATATACACACTCAACATATCTTTAGTGGTTTCTGATACATTACTATTCAATATATTATATATATTACATATGCAACACTCAATTTAAAGCGATACTTCAGAAATAGCAATGACATCTAGTATTAACAACTATACTACAGATATATAATATTATAGAATGTTGAAGTACAAACTTTATCCTTACTGAGAGAACTTAATTCAATTATAGTTCTGAATGGGTGGAATATTTTTTTTTAAAAAATTGTGCATTAGGAGAGCAGAAACAGGTCAACCTTGAACATTGAAATGCCAACATTTTGGCATTTTGTTGCCTTTTTAAAGGAAAAGCTCCTACAATGGGTGAGGAAGGGGAGTCCGGGACCACAACAAACAGTCTGTGCCTAAAAGGTTGGACCTTCAGTGCCATCTTTGGCAAATGGGTTGTGGATTGCTACTTGCGCTGTAGCAATTGAGAGGCCATTGTTTCTTCGTCTTTCCCTTGAAAGTGCAAATGTTTGAGTGGGATTTGAGTTAAATGCTCTGTTCAAGGTTGATAGCCAGCAAGTGCATAAGCACGACAGCTGTGATTAATTGTGCCATTTCCCATTTAAAGCTGTTTCTCTTCTGTCATTTAACTTCCCAGTGACCATTATTGTGGATCAACCATGAAAATTAGCTTGTGTCCATTATAGTCTTGGACCCATAAATAAAAGTTGGTACTGAGTTTAGAGCTATTATGCAAGTTCTACTTCCCCATTTTATTAATTTGGTGCCATTACAAAGGAAATTTATGGTTTTATTGCCGTGTTGACATGATGCCTTCATCTGGTGTTTAAATGAGCAGTTTGAGTATTTCCCTACATACCTGTGTATTGGATATTGGGTGGCTCTTGTGTGTGTGCCTGTGTGCGTGCGTGCATGCACAAATATTTGGAACCAAATATTTGGTTGCACTTAAATGGGGAGAGTTGGAGTAGAGGTCAAGATAAGGTGAGATAACATTCCACTTATTTTCAGGAAGAACTAAACTATTCTGCTAGTCCTATTCAAATAGTCCTATTTTCTTTTTCTCTTGAATTAATATCCCAATCATATTTCTGTCCTTTTCATTTCACATCAGCACTTTGCATGTCATGCGATTATACCATTTTATCACCGTGTTTCTCTGGCTAGAGTAAGAGGAGTTTGCACAGAGTATGTGAAGCTTCAGAATTAACATGACATTAATTCTTCTTGGAGCATGAATTTTGGTCCATAATAAGTAATTGAAAAGACTATCTTTACAATATAACAAAGTCAGATGAGGGAGAAGAATATAAATTTTGTAAGATCTTTAAAGGTAAAACATACTATTTCTAAGAGATTGTGCAATTACAGCAAATACCAGCCTTTCAGGAGACAATACCAGATCCACTGGCATGCCAACATTCTTGCTTCTGTCATTGAGGGGACACCATGGCAGGCACAAATGAGAAGCACTGTGACTTGGTATATGAAATGTGGGGTGTCAGGACAGAAGGATGTAACGCTAGCAAGGTTAGAGGAAGGTGGTAGAAATTTAAAGGTATACACAAAACAATTTTGAGAAGAGTTATTTAGGAAATAAAATGGAAGACTGCCATATCACCTATTCAAATTCCTGATAATGCTCTTGTATTCCTTCTTTGATATCATTTTTAGTGTTCAGCTGTCTTGGTAGTGCTGACCTTCACTCTGGTTCCATATTCTTTACTTATTTAGCTATAATGTGACATTGTCTACAGAGCTAACTTACATAGTAAACTCCATGGTAAAGAGAACCATTGTTTGAATTAATTGCATGGGACAAAAACTAACAGCAAGATGGACAGAGATTTTTAGAGCTTGGCTTTACCTATATGGATATTATCTATGTGAAGAGGAATATTGGGTATAAAATGGGGTCTCAGGCAGACAGATTTTGAAGTCAAATCTTGCTTCTATTATTGGGCAGTTTTGTTACTGAGCAAGTAACTGGACCATTTGAGCCTCCGTTTCTCCTCAAATGATGACATCAATACCTCCTTTGATGAGTTGCTACGAGAAGTAGAAGAGATGATGGTTGCCAAGGCCTGGACCCAGCGGATGCACTCCATAAACTTAGATTATCACCCCCTACCCCGTCCCTTTTAGAGGTAGCTCACACGAAAATCAGATAATCAGAGCCCAATCTTGGGCTCGCTTTCTGTTGGATCTTTCCTCATGTTCTGTGTGCCTATTTTTTTTTTTTTATCATTATCTCAGGACTGGTTGTAAAATGTTCCATTTAACATTGTCAGTTGACTCAGCTCTTAGGTACTATAACTTTATTTTAGTAGCTTATAAACTTTTATTGTCGTAATTCACATTTGTGCCATTTTTCATCTGACATTTCTAGTAGCTGATTGAAACCAGGAACATCCTTGCAAAAGGAGACAAAGACTTCAGGTCTTGAATGAGACTAACTCAACTTTCTAGAACTCTGCTCTTGAGGACAGGAAGGGGACAGCATGAGAAAGAAGGGCCCACATAAGAGTCTGGTGGCTCATTCATCAATGCTCACAGCAATCCCTAGTTCTGTGTTAATAATGTAAACTGCTAGTTTGTAATGAGTGTTAGACTGTTGAGGTAGCAGAGCACCGGTGAAATACTTGGCATTGGGTGAAATACTTGGCATTGTTCAGAATTCCCCCAAATAGCACTTACTCAGCTTTATCTATGTGTTCATTGAAAATCACTTTTTAGAAATTTCCATGCGCCAGGAAGTGGACATTCCAAGTTGCTTAAGAGAAGAAATTAATTAGAAAGGGACATGATACTAATACTCCGGAGCATTAGACTAAATAAAACTAAAATGTTTCTATTTATTTTAACTTATATGGCCATTTTAATAATAAACAGACCATAGAATCCTCTAGACCAGTTCTTTTATTTTATAGACTGACTCACAGAAAGGTAAAGCGAGGTAGGACTCAGCAGAGCCCTCATCTTCCCGCCCTTACAACAAAGGTCCTGTGATAGTCCCTTACTAAGGGAATTGCCATTGTTATGACTTTTCTTAGCTCCACAGTTAAAAATGTCCAGGTGGCAGTCTTTGAAATAGCTTTACCCAAGTTCTTTCTTAAACACCCAGTACAATACAATACAAATCCTGGGACTCACATTCAACCAACTGTGTGGGCTTTGAAGAAATTTACATTACATTTACAGTTGTTAAAACTTTATTGAGAAACATATATACATGGAGGCCCACACATGCTATGTTACTGAAAAAACATGACGTTGCTAATATGAAAGGGAAATACATTGTATTCTACTCTGATTGTATGCCCTATATTTGAGGCCATAAATTTCATGTTCTGCTTTGAGTGTCTCAGCCTCACAGAGCCCCAAAGGCCTAACTGTGTGTTTCCCAGTTCTCGTTACATATGCTCCCCATCCCGAAGGAAAAGTTCCCACATGATTAGTTCCCTTCTTAGCCAGATCAGCTGCAGTTTACCTAGGCCACAAGCTGACAGATTTCACTTCCCTGCCAGCCCTCAAGATTATTCAAACAAACCAATCATGTCCTTCTGTAGGAATCAGGGCTCACCACATTCCTTTGTTACTGCAAAACCTGCACCCTATGCACCCTGCTTTTTCACACTATTGTTGGGCACCACCCCCATGGGATCCTGCATGGCAAGCTGAACCCTCTTCTCCCTTAATGTAAGTATATATGACCAGTAAACTGCTGTAATTCACCTATGTCCAGTTCAGAAGTATGTTTTCAGCCACCTCATCCTATTTGGGGAGCAGTGGGGAGTGCCTTCCTTACCAAGTGGACTAATAGGAGGTGACCAGAATACGCTCCCACCACAGAAATCAAGGTCAGTTCTAGAAAGAATATTAGTAGCCATGACTCTGGTGCATAATTACTGATTTTTTTTTTTTTCTGATGGAAAGGAGGAAGGAGTATTCCTAGCTCTTCCTCTACACCACTACCCAGTACCAAATATTTCTACATCAGGGAGAGCAACTCCCATGAAACCACAGGACAAGAAGCAATGAGAACAGAAGACAGGCAGGGTATACTCCATCAAGGAGGTTTTATACTCAGAATTAAAATGTAGGTATGAATTCTGGGTGGATAAGATAGCCAGTAATGCTTGACACTGTAGTCTACAATCATTCTATCTGAGCAGTGTTAGGGAACCTGAAGGTGCTATGGTTAGACTTCTCACTTTAGCCAAGCTGTCTAGTTGCTACAATAACTTGGGCTTTAGTGGCACACATTCACTGTAGACCAACAAAAATATCTACACACACTTCCAATTGATAAACTTGGCCTCAGTAAATCTCTCCTTTTGAAGAGGAGTAAATAGAAACAAGACCAATATGGGAAATAAAAATGATTATAATACATATAATTATCGCTGCTTACAAGAAACAACCCTAGCACAGAATGGCAAAGTTAAAATAATACTAAAAATGATAAGGAAGAGGAACTCATAAGAAAAAGAAGGGGAAAAAAAACTAGTATGTTTTCATTGCTGTGTCAGAATTCCAGAGAAAGTAAATTTAAGGAGGAAAGATTTATTTTGGCTTATAGTCTTAGATATTCCAGTCCTCGGTCAGATGGCTCCATCTGTCAGCTCATGGCAGCTAGAAGCAGGAGGTACATGAAGGTGGGGGGGGGG
>NW_026000169.1:4525717-4568275 GCF_001458135.2 Marmota marmota marmota
GGGGGGGGGGGGGGAGAGAGAGAGAGAGAGAGAGAGACAGAGAAGGACAGGGCCAGGAACAAGATATAACCTTATATCCTTCCAAGGCACACCTTCAGTAACCTTTTTCTCTAACTAGGTCCACCTCCTATAGCTTTCAGGTAAAGTTTAATTCAAAGGGAAAACAATTCAAAGGGACCCCAGGGAACTTTTTATATTGATATAAAGCACAATCTGAATTGAAGATTTGTTAATGGACATATCTTAAGTAATGAAAACAAAACAAAATCTTTTGGAAATATAGGATAGAATAGAAAAGCAATTCTTATGAATAGTTATATCACACTTGTCAGTTTTTTGGTGGAACAGGCAAAATAGCTAATAACATGGAAAATCAGAATAATGTGATTGATAAAAGTTTAAAGAGCACAACATTGTTTAATATAAAGAATATACCCTTTCATAAAATCTGAAATAAATCAATAGCAAACAAAAACTCCTAGAAATAAAGACATGGCTCTCCAATAACAAATTGGTTAAAGTATAAATGTATAAATAAGATCTATAATCACAATGTAGTTAGAAAATGAGAAAAGTAGATTTACAAATTTAGAGATGAAAATTTTGCTCAGATATACATTTAAAGGCACATAGGTTTTCTTATTTATTTATTGTGGTATTGAAGATGGAACCCAGGATTACTCTACCATTGAGTTAAATGCCCAACCTTTTTTTATTTTCTTATTTTGAGACAGGGTCACACTAAGTTGCCCGGATTGGCTTCAAACTTGCTATGTTCCTGGTTTAGCCTCCATAGTCACTGAGATTATAGGCATGTGTCACCATACCCAGCTCAGGTTTTCATTTTTAAAGTAAGAATAATGATGAATAAACTAAATATTTAAGATTAAAAATTTAAAAATAAATATTATAGATCTAAAGAAAGTAAGAGGAAGGAAATAAACATGAGAGAAGCAAATCAATATATTAAAATAGATTTAATAGTTTTAAAAGCTAGTGAATCATTGAAAGAAAATATAACAAAATACATAAAACTGAAAAATCCAATCAGGATACATGACAAAAAAACACAGAGGAAACAATAAGGTTTGATTATGAATATGCAACATTAGTGTCAAATATTATGGAAATGGAGTGATTATTTGTGAAAATATTTATTGCCAAAATTAAGCCAAGAAGAAATGAAAATACTTAATAGCCAATAAGAATGAGGAAAAGTCATAAAGAATGATCTTCAAATGAGACATTAGGTCAGGAACACTGGCACATGCCTGTAAATCACAGTTATTAAAGAGAGTGAGGAAAGGAGGATCGCAAGTTTGATATCAACCTAGGCAACTTAGGGTGACTCTGTCTCAAAATAAAAACAAAAATTAAAGGGCTGGGGATGCAGCTCAGTGGTAGCATATCCCTAGGTTCAACCCCCAGTACTGGGGGATATAAAAAAAGAAAGTCTGTTGACAAAAGATGTGTAAGTATCATCATAACTCCAATGGTATTTTTTTCACTGAAGTGGAAAAAACAATCCTAAAATTCATTTGGAACCACAAGACTCCAAATAGCTAAATCAAACTTGAGCAAGAACAAAGCTAGAGGCTTTGTTCTAAATATACTACAAAGTTAAAGTAATCCAAACATAAGGTACTGGCATAAAAACATTTACATAGACCAACAGAGCCCAGAAACAGAGCCCACAAACCTGCACATTTACAACCAACTGGTTTTTAATAAAGGTATAAAGAACATGCAATAGAAAAAGGACCGTCTTCAACAAGTGGTTCTGGGAAAACTGAATAACCACATGCAGAAGAATGAAATCAGACTTAACCCACAAAATATCAACTTGGAATTGATTAAAAACTTAAACCTAAGATCTGAAACGTAAGATTAATACAAGGAAACCTATGTTTTCTTGTATTAATAAGGGAAGGGAAGCTGCTTCAGGGATACTGATCTGGACAATAATATCTTGGATATGATCTCAAAAGCACAGGCATAAAAGCAAAAATAGACAAATGGGTTCATTGTACTAAAAATCTTCTGACCAACCAAAGAACACAAAAAATTGCAAACAAACAAAAAGAACTTAGCAGAGTGAAGATACAAATCCACAGATCCACAGATTGGGAGAAAATATTTGCAAATCTTATGTTGGATAAGGGGCTAATATTTAAAATACATAAGGAACTCCAAAGTTCTCATAAATACAAAAAACTGAATAACTCAATTTTTAAAAAATGGGCTAAAAGGCTGGGGTTGAAGCTCAGTGGTAGAATACTTGCCTACTATGTGTGAGGCCCTGAGTTTGATCCCCAGGGTCCGGGGGTGGGGGGGAAGCAAAGGATAGATATTTCTCACAAGAGGTATACTAGCCAACAGATACAAGAAAAAAGGCCTGTTGTCACAACATCAGGAAAGGTAAAAACTGAAGCCCATAGGAGATATCATTTCAGATGTGTTAAAATGGCTATTGCTATAGTTTGGATCTGGAATGTCCTCCAAAGTTCCATGTTTTAAAGGCCTGGTTACCAGCCCGTGGCACTATTGGGAATAGGTAGAACCTTGGGAAGGTGGGTCACTGGGGCGTTTGCATTAAAAGGGATATTGGTAAGCAGATATCTTCTCTCTCTTTGCTTCCTAGCTGCCATGAGGTTAACAGGCCTCCTTGGATGCTATGCGTTCCCACTAGGATGCTATGCGCTCCCACTAGGATGTTATGCTTTGCCACAGACTCAAAAACACTGGAGTCAAATGACCGTGGACTGAAATCCTGAGACAAAGCAAACCTTTTCTCCTTACAAGTTGATTATCTCAGGTATTTTGTCACTAATTCAGCTATTACCAAAAAGATGAAAGATAAGGGTTGGTGAGGCTGTGTTGCAGCCATTACTGAAAATTGTAAGGGGGTTCCTCAAAACACTAAATATAGAATTACTAAGTGATCCAGAAATCTCAGTACCGTGCTAAAGGAATTGACATTAGTATGTTTAAGAGATGTCTGTACTCCCATGTTCACTGTTGCATTATTTGTAACAGCCAAGACACAAAAAACAACTAACCTGTCCATGAACGAATTAAAAAAAAATGTGTTACACATTCATAACACAATACTATCCAGCCTTAAGAAAATTCTGATATTTGCAACTACAAGGTTGAGGATATAATATTGTATAAAGCAAAATAAACCTGTCATAGAAAGACAAATATTCCATGATTTCAGTTACATATAGAATCTAAAAACGACAAACTCAGAAGCAGAGAATAGACTGGTGGTTACTAGAGGCTCAGTGGGAGACGGAAAGATACAGAAAGATGGACATGTTGGTCAAAGGGTAGAATTTCATTTTGACAGGAAGAGTAAGTTCTGAAGATCTGTTGCACAGCATGGTACTATAGTTAATAATAATGAATTGAATATTTAAAAATAACTATAAGAGGGAATTTTAAATGTTCCTAACACACACACACACACACACACACACAAAATAACTATGTGAGGTACTGGATAAGTTCTTTAGCTCGATTTGATCATTCCACTGTGTCTACATGTATCAGAATATCACTGTACTCCCTAAATACATATAATTATTATTAATCAATTCAAAATAAAACAAGGAGACATTAGGTCCTGAATGTATCTCTTAAGTTTCATGGAAAAACTGGATATTTCATCTGGATTTTTTCAGAACACAGCAAAAGAATCATAATTGCTACCACATATTACCCCTTGCATGTACAAAACAATGATTTAATATTGGAAAAAACTATTAATTAAACATACAATATAGATTCAATAATAAAAACAATTAGGTGATCTCAAGAGCTAATTAAGAAACCTCCAAGAAAATTTAACTTATTTAAATCTCAGAAAACAAGAAATTTCTTATGATAAAGCACATCTTTTAGGATACCTTTATAAATCTACAATATACTTCATAGAAAAATACTAAAGATGCATATTAAGGTCTTGAAGAAGATAAAATGTGACTGCTCTGGAGTTTTGAATCCTGATAGCAGAAGAGGAAATATTGTAATAAGGAGGGAGGTGGGCAAGGAAAGATGAAATATTGGGGAATGACACTGGCCAAGTTATATTGTCCTATTGTGTGAGTGTACAAATATGTAACAAGGAATCTCACAATTATGTATAACTATAATGCACCAATAAAATATGGAAAATATATTAGAAATAAGGATAAAAATTATATCTATTTAAAGATGAGAAAATTTTGCTGAAAACTTGAAGAGATCAACTTACATACCCTTAAAATTTGATAAGAAAGTTTAAAAACTTTTGTACAGATGAAGACATGAACATTAATAATTTTACTATATAATAATGATAATCCCAGCAAATTGTAGTGAGGGGAAACACTAATTGCAAAAGAAAAAAAGATCATAAAATTCCTGCAATATTATCAACAAGAAATTCTGAGATACATATGAAAAAAAGAAAATTTATTGAACTGAGTTGAAGAATATTGAATAAGGGCTGGGTTTGTGGCTCAGTGGTAGAGTCCTTGCCTAGCTTGTGTGAGGACTGGTTTCGATCCTCAGCACCACATAAAAATAAATAAATAAAATAAAGTTATTGTGTGCATCTACAACTAAAGAAAAATATTATAAAAAGAATATTGAATACATGATAAAGCCATGTAGATGGGGAATAAAACTCAGTGGTAGAGCACTTTCCTAGCATGAGAAAGGTCTTGAGTGCCAACCCCACTACTTCAAAAGAAAGACACAGGATATATATATAATATATTATATGTAAATATAATATATTATATATATATATATATATATACACACACACACACATAACATATTGTAAAGACTTTAGTTTTTAAAAAGTAAAAAAAAGTTTTTTTTTTCATTTTATTGAAACAAGATAAGTTTGGGTAAAACTGATAAAAATAATTCTAAAATTCATCTGGAAGTATAAACCAGATAGAATGTGGTATCAATAATTGAAAAATAACCATAAAGAGAACTGTGATTAGTAACACCATTTGACCCAGCTATCCCTCTCCTCGGTTTATACCCCAAAGACTTAAAAACAGCATACTACAGAGACACAGCCACATGAATGTTTACAGCACCACAATTCACAATAGCTAAACTGTGGAGCCAACCTAGATGCCCTTCAATAGATGAATGGATTAAAAAATGTGGCATATATACACAATGGAATTTTACTCAGCAATAAAAGAGAATAAAATCATGGCATCTGCAGGTAAATGGATGGCATTGGAGAAGATAATGCTAAGTGAAGTTAGCCAATCCCCCCAAAACAAATGCCAAATGTTTTCTCTGATATACGAGGCTGATTCACAGTGGGGTGGGGTGGGGGAGCATGGGAGGAATAGATGAATTCTAGATAAGGCAGAGGGATGGGAGGGAATGGGAGGGGGAAGGGATTAGCAAGGATGGTGGAATGTGATAGACATCATTATCCAAAGTACATGTATGAAGACACGAATTGGTGTCAACATACTTTATATACAACCAGGGATATGAAAAACTGTGCTGTATACCCGTAATAAGAATTGTAATGCATTTGCTGTCATATATTTAATCAATAAAAAAGTTCAAAAAAGTAATACCATATACAAAATATATCATAAAATTATAATAATTAAAAGGAATATGATATTAAGCTAAAGTCAGGTGACAGCTAAAGGGAATAGAACAGAATAGTCCTGAAATAGTTCTAAGATAACATAGGAACAACATGTTAAAAGATATATTACTAATTGCTTAATTTAATTCCATTCATTCTATAGTTATGGGATATTTATGATGTAACCAACTTTTCACAACATATACCAATTACATTGTAAAACAAGTTATTTGCTTTAACATCACAATGAAATTCACTTGGAAAAGAAAATTAAATTTAAAATGTTAAACCATTAAAGTTCCACAACCAGTGATGAATGAAATAAAATTAATCACAATGAAAAATATTGACAGATTTTATGACATATACCAGCAGAACCTGTGTAAAACAAACTTGTGTATAAAATTACAATATTGAGTCAAAACCAGAAAACTACTAGCAATAAATATGACATAAGACACACATAAACCATAAGAAAAAAAACATGAACAGTCCAAAAGAAAAGTGAGCAAAAGACATGACTAAGCATTTCATGAAAGAGAAAAGATACAAATATTCTAAAAAAAATAAAAATTTCAATTATACATTTTAAAGAATACAAATTAAAGTAACAATAGAGTATCATTTTTGCCAATTTGATGACAAAGATCAAAACATTACTATGCTCAGGTGAAACTAATACCTCGGAACAAGTGTTCCATCAAAATGGCAACATAATTGATGCAGACTTTAAGAAAACAATTTTGCTTTACTTCCCTATCATCTGACATTATTATCCTCACGGAGCGAATAATCCCATTGCTAGGATACTTCTTAACCTAAGGAAAAAACAAGTGAGGTACCCAAAGACAATATCAAAAAAGGCTCACCTAAGTAACATTATAAGATTGAAAAATTGGAAACAACCTAAACTTTCCATAAGAAGGGATAGGGTGTGTGTGTGAATGATGATATATACAACACAATTATCAAAAGAGACCTTTTTTCTCCTTGTAGTTCTGAATGTCATGACTGTATGCTCACAATATTATTTAAGGGAAGAATGAAAGGTGGGGACTTGATATAAATTTGTTGAATGAGCATTCAGCAGGATTTATGTAGACCCTGATTTAGTTTAAAATCTATCTTCACAAATATAAATTTAATTACTACACACATGCACACATACACAAATAGAAATATATTGAAAGAAAATTTACCCAAATCATAATTTGGCCTTTATCTTTTCAAAGTCTTCCCTCTCCCCTTTTGTTATTTGGATATATTTAGTCATATATTACATTTACAGCAAAAAATAAATTTAAAGCCAATTCGTCAAACATACTGGAAAAATTTGACTTCCAAAAATCGTTTCTGATTAATTTTGAAATGACAAAGAGGGTTGGTTTCCCCTACCACCAACCCTAACATCAGTGATTCACTAACATCAATGAGACACTACTCTGTATAAATCACAGATTTACCAAAAACCTCAAGTATGCATGGCATACTTTTAAGGGATATCCCGTTTAATTTTTGATTCAAAACAAATTTCTGCTCTTTTTTTTTTTGAGGAAAATACAATATTTCCTCCTTTTCACTAACTACTATTTAATTTTGAATGTAATATAACTTAGAAAAATCTTAAATTATGTCTCTTAGAAAATCTTCAAATGATAGCTGGACACATGTGCAACTATTTCTCACAGATCTATTATTATTATTATTATTATTATTATTATTATTATTATTAAATATTTATGTTTTAGTTCTAGTTGGACACAATACCTTTATTTTATTTATTTATTTTTATGTGGCACTGAGGATCGAACCCAAGGCCTTGCACATGCTAGGTGCGTGCTCTGCCGCTGGGCTACAACCTCAGCCCTAGATTATTATTTTTTAAAACCAGAGATTGAACCCAGGGTGCTTAAGCACTGAGCCACATCCCCAGCCATTTTTACATCCTATTTTGAGACAGGGTCTTGCTAAGTTGCTTAGGACCTCGCTTAGTTGCTGAGGCTGGCTTTAAACTTCTGATCCTCCTGCCTCAGCCTCCGGAGCAGCTGGGATCACAGTTATACACCGTCACACCTGGCCCATTAGATTTTTTAAAAAAGTAATTTCATGGTGCTGGTAACCTTGCAAACGCACAAAATTGTTGACACAAAATTGAAATGGGTTTTATATCCTGCTTTATTTTAAGCACACTTTCACTTCACTATTGCTTTTTGCTTGGGAGCAAAGAAGTGTGCAATTACAAAGAAGTACTAGTCATTCTCCAGGGTGGATATACTTCTGCACCATGGGAAATAAACCTAGGGTAGTAAAAAGAGCTTTGGAATCAGGAACCCACCATTGCTATATAACTGTGGCAACTTATATAACTTTCTGAGCTCATTCTCTTCTTTGATATATTGGGGCTACAAGTATCTACCCCCAAAGAATTGTGACGATTTAATGAAATAATATCTTTGTGAAATGCATATAGCAAGGTCTGCATATAACTGACACTTAATAAATGTTAATTTCTTTCCTTCCTCCTTTCAGTAACCTGATTTAAATGCTTCATTTGAGATTCATAGCTCTCCTACCTGAGTTAATTTTTAAAACACATTAATTTTCATGATACCTGAAGGAAATAATACCTAACAACTGAATTCTAACTTGACTTTTCTCCAATTTTTCATATTTATCTAATAAGAACTCACGTTATTATTACCTTTAATTTACAGACAACGAAACAGAGGCACAGAGCAGCTGAACTGTTTGCCTAAAGTCATATAAAGGAGACAGAATAAATATTTGTTGAATGAGTGGATGAGCTGAGTTTGGGCCTTAGATCCACACATGCTCAATACTTTGCTCTGGATCATAATGTCTGCATTTCGACTTCAATTTGCATTTTCAGTTCTTGGGAATTGTGGATAAAAATGCAGTCAGGTTGCTGTTTCCAGGAAGGGACACTGTGTCTTTCAAAATTGGACAGAAATCACTAGGCATTGTTCACCTGAACTGCAGAGAGAACAAGCGTGGATGATATTTGCCATAACAAGCTTTCTTGTAAGGGTGAGTTCATTCTTTTGAAGAGCATTGGGAGGGAAAAACCCATCAAGATAGTGTGTTCTCATGATGATTTCAATGAATTATCATGGAAATGAGTTTTAGAAGAGAGGTAATGCTTTGTGATAATAGCCCGATAATGCCATTAGCTATGAACTGTAATTGTAATAGCATTAGTCAAATGAATATATCTGATATTAATTTGAGTGTCAAATATTTCTATAAGGTTCTTCTTGTTAATTAAACATCAGCCTTGGCATTATTAATTCAGTATCTAGTCAGTGTTTGCACATAGTAGGAACCCAATATGTATTTGTAGACTGAATTAATAAATCAGTCTTTAAGTGGAGTTATTTAAAATAGTAAAATATTAAATTTGAATAATTTCATGGACAGAACTAAAATTGATTTTTTGCCTAGGAGCTGCTTGTTAGTACAGTCTGTCCTTCATTTGCAACTCTACTTAGTTAATAGCAAAGACTTATTAATTTCAGAATTTTAGAAGAAAGCCTTTCTTATCTTTTGCATATTTGGAGGGAAATAGCCTTTTTTTCTCAAATGATTTTAATTCAAGTATAGAGTTCATGCCTTTTATCCTGTGTCATTTTAAAATCTAGAAGACATTTTCTGGCTTGCCTCAAGCACCTGAATATCAGTGAGCATAATCATGCTTTTAGTAGTTTGGAATCACTGTTCATGATTACCAACACCAACTGGGCTTTCAACACTGACAGTGATCTTGACACCTGGCTTCTAAATCATCTTTTCTTGCTCTCAGCAAGTCCATCACTCTCTGCTCTCTCACTCCTCATCCTCATCCCCTTTGCTCTCACAGGTAGATTACTGCATATTCATAAAGGGAGGTGGGGGTTGGGGGGCTTCAAAGGGAGACTCCAGCCTCTTCCCAGTATTAGAACTATGTATCTCTTTGCATTTGTACCATCTTCTCTGTTGTCTTCTGTTTCAGTGCAGGAAAAAAGATAGAAATCAATCTCTCTTGGGTAGTTCCCAACAAAACTCCCTGTCCACTTTCTTAGGTTCCTGCTTTCATCAGTTCTCTCTTCTTTCACCTGCATTTTGAACTTCTCCATATATATCATGTATTATCATCAGTTAAATACACTCAGGCATCTCCCCAAAATAAAGAAGTATCTTCAACCCACACATAAAGTTCCCAGATAAAATACAGGATTCCCAATTACATTTGAATTTCAGAATAATAGTGAGTTACTGTGGATTAACATATTTAGCATATCTTAAATACTTCATAAATAGTTTTTTTGTATATGCTCCCAATATTGCATGGCACATGTTTAAATACTGAAAAAAAAATCTTTCACTGTTTGTCTTAAATTCAAATTTAACCACTCATCCTCTATTTTTATTTGCTAAATCCAGAAGTCCTACCCATATCCCTTTCTAACCACCACTCATTTCTTAAGTCTTCTGCAGCCCCAAGTTCTTCAGAAGAGTTACTTGAACATGATGTCTTTATCTCCTTACTACTAGATATTCTTCAGCCTACTGCAATCTTTGCATTTCCATTTCACCATTGAATGGTTCCTATTAAAGTTATCAGTGACCATAATGTAGCTAAATTTTATGGACACTTTCTTCATCCTACTGATTTCAAGTAGTATTGACACATGTACCATGCCCTGCTTGAAACAATCTTCTTTTATATTTAGTGCACACACATACACATTACCTGTGTGAATGCATCATGTGCATATATACGCACATGCGTGCACACACACACACATACTCATGTAAATATACATATGTGTGTATGTAACATATAGGATACGCCCTCTCCCCAGCTGCTGTCTTTCTTTGCCAGGCTATTTCATCTCCATTCAGTCTCTAATGTCGAACATTTCAGATCTAAGCCCTGTGCTTCTTTTTTCTTCATTCTTAATATCCACACTAGGTAATTTTATTTAGTTTTATGATTTCATTTTTATGCCAAAGGTTTCCATATTTATGTATCTAATCAAGGTCTTTATTTCTGAGCTCCAGATATTTCTATTTAGATGTTCTGTGGTTATGCCAAACTTAGCATGCGAAAAAGTGAATGAGTGACAAATTTTAAAATCCATTCTTCTTCTAGTCTTCATTTAGTAAATGGAATCTTTGCCCACCCAGTGAGTTACTCAAGGCAGCTGAGATGCTTCTTTGGTGCCACCTCCTCCCTCCTGCATCCTACTGCATCCTAACTATCAAAACCATCACTAAGGGGCTGGGGTTGTGGCTCAGTGGTCGAGTGCTTGCCTAGCATGTATGAGGCACTGGGTTACATTTTCAGCACCACATATAAACAAATAAAGGTCCATCAACAACTAATAAAATATTTTAAAAAAATCACTAAGCACTTTTTATTCTACCTTTAAAATAGAGCTTATCCCCATTCACTTCTCTCCACATGCCTTCTCCCTCTCAGGTTTATCACTTAGATTTGACTAAATTGCTTCAATTACACCCTTCTTGCTTCTCCCAAATCATTCTTTTTTTTTCTTCCAAATTATACTACCTCCACAGATCTTAAAACACCAATCGAACATATCACTCATCTAAAATTTTTTTATGATTTATTATTACATTCAAAAATTTTAAAAAATGCCTGTAAGCCGGACATTCCACATGACTTTTTTCTTTAACTCTCCAACTTGACTTCATGGCATTCTCTCCTTTTCTGGAAAAAAAAAACAGCCTTCTCTGATTTCCCCTTATGCATCTAGCAATTCTCTACCTCTGGGCCTTGTTAAATGTGCTCTCTATCAGAAATATATCATACCTAGGCTCAACACACTAAATACCACACATCCTTCTTGTTTCATGTTCCATACCATTTCTAGGCACTCAGTGTGGATATGCATGTGTATCTAAGCTACCTAGACTTATAAATTTGCCATATAGAGAAGGAGGCTCTACTAATGACATGGGTCCATGAGGCTCTGAAGAATCTCAGAGTACTGCTTCATAGCATCTCATTCCAGTCTGGACCAGGAATTAAATTTGAGCAGGACAACTGAGCTTTGGATTTATAGAATACATTCTTTTTTTCTGAAGAATTTTAAAGTGTCACGCCAAAATACAACATACCAAAACATCATGCCTATGACATCATTGTGTGTGGAAGACTTTGCATCTAATTCTGACTGATGGTCATGAGCAGAGTTTGCCACTGGGAGTTGTTGGGGGCCTGTCCAGTTAGCTACAGGAATGCTGTCACTGAGCCAGTTGACAAACAAATAGGCATGTTCCTGGCTCAATGTGGGTTACTGGGTAGCAGGCCACTGCTTTTCTTCTCTGAACCTAAAAATCTGCAGTCTCAAAACCCATAAGAAGTTGGACCTGAGTGATAGATCTGAATTGGAAGAAACATCTCTCTGAGAAAATAGGCATGGGCCCATGAAATTCATTTTTTTTTCTAGATGCATAAATATTGTCTTCTTTCAAGTTAACTGCAACTGCAAATTTCTGTTTCAAGAGTGACTCAGTGATTCACGCTGACATGGCTGTCACTGGCCTTAATACTCACAGATGTTAAATGAGCATTTTAAAAGATCTCATTTTTAATTTAAAATGTTCTTTATTTGAATTAAACAGCGAAATTCTTTGTGCCTCTCCTGAATTCCAAGGAGGAGGGACAAGGAGATCTACAACTTGACCTCTTGATTTTTGCCCAATTTTCCTTTTTCTTTTAAAAATTTTTCTTTGGATGCTTCCATCATCTGCACGCCCATAACTAAGATGTCATTTTTCACTGAGTTCTATTTTGTTATTTTTGTCAAAAGGTAAGTTCGAAGTCATGAGTGTAAGAAAATTGATCGTGCTGCTAATGGGATACAGTCGAAATAGGCAGTTTGACTGACTTCTTCACTCTCTATATTAGCATTGCTACTTTTAGATAAACTATTCCTGAAATGATTAGTGTAGGAGGATGGGTTTAGTCTTGTATCTTCTCCTTTAAAGCACTCAGAGTTAGAGATCCCAGAAGGATCAGTTTTCTCACTTGTACTGAAAATGTCACTCTAACAGTTATCTGTCTGCACAGTCAAGTTTTGAGAAATCTTTTGAATTTACCGCATTCACACCATTCTCCATCATGGTGCTAAAAATGACTAATGTAGCTTGGAGACTGGGAGACTGTGTTAGCTGATCTTCTTTTCCACTCATACACCAACACTCACACACACTCTCAGGCAGACATGCTCAGCTGACATAAATCCTTAAAGGTTGAAAATATCCTAAATGCTAAATGGAATGCTGAGGGGGTAGGGTGCCTAAATATAGACTTGTAGTGTTTGTTTCATTATGATCAGTTCTGTTTAAAAAATTGGGCTGGTGGTTTGACTGAATAGGCTGTTTTAAGCGAAGTGGGCCATTCTAATGTATGACTTAATTTTATATTAAAAAAGTTTGGCATTGAAGTTTTAAAATACTTTAATGTTATTCTTTTATCATTTCTGAAAAAAGTAAAGAGCCTTGTCCCTTTTTTTTTTCATTAAGAGGAAACAACCTTAGAGAGATGATGACCTACCCCAAAGTGATATTTATTGTCAAAGGTTCACTCTCTTTTAGGGATCCTAATTAGTCACTACAAGCCAGTACAGGATCATGAGAATCAGATTATTGAAATGAACCTCCTTTCCTTTCTTGAGGAACAATATTGTGATGGCTAAAGGGACTGTCACAAACACAGATATATTCCAATGCCAGAAAAATATATGACAAAGTCTCCTGTGATGTCATTTAGGGAATGATTGAGAAGTGTGTGGGCTGAATGAGAGTAATTAGGTGAGTTGGGAGTTGATTACAACCAAAAGACGGGAATTAATTGATTGTCATTAATTTGCAATGAGGTCTGTAGGAATTTTCCATAAGGTTCTATTTTCAGTCCTGTCCAATTCAACAATTTTATCAATTACCTGGAAGAAGTCTAGGGACTTGCTTACTAAATTTGCAGATAACACAAAGCTAGCAAAGAAGATTAGTAATTCACTGGATGACAGAATCAAGTTTCAAAATGTCTGTTATTTAGTTTGATGGGTTGACATTTATTAAGGAAGAAGATAAAGTCCTGCATTTAATTAGAAAAAAACATTGTGATGAGTGGAGCTGAACCCAGAACAGCTGCAAAATAATAATAATAAAACATTTCACGTTTTAATTGACCTGATGGTGTGATGTAACTACGGAAAAAATCAACATAATCTCTGTTGACATTCTGAGAGACAGTGTGTCTGTGTGTCCAGGCTGATAAAAGTTATACATCTATCCTGTTTGTACCTATCTTGAGTATTGTGTTTGATTTTGGAAACCATATTCTAAGAAAGATACAGGCAACTTGTTTGTTTAATGGATGGAGGGGCTTTGAGACTGAAAAATGAGGAAATCATGCAATATGAAAAAACAAGGGTGACTTTGTAGAATAGATTTCAATCTTGACTGAGCAATTACTATGGGCATTAATCACTGAATTAGGAAAACACAAAGTGAATTATATATTATCATTGGTTACATGGAAACAGACTATATTGACATTGAGGTGGTCTGACTCCAGAACCTATTCTTTGAACCACTATACCATGCTATTTCTAAGAACAGTTATCAAATGTTTGAAAAGTTGCTATGTGGTAAAAAAAATTAGATTTATTCTAATAAATATTATCAATAGAAGGACAGACAGAGGTTATATCTTAGCATAAAGAATTTTTATGGATGCAAGAGGATGTTAGTACATCTTCTATTTTTTGGTACAGTGTTAGACCAGATGATCTGTAAGGCAACAACTATAACATTGCAATTTCCTGGGATATGATTTGATGTTACACAATTTTATTATGAACAGAAAAAAAAACATAAAAGAAGAAGTAAATTCATTAGTAGCAACCGAAATGGTGTTCTTTTGAGAACAATGTTAGAAGTGTCCCACATTCTTTTTTGGGAGGTATCAGGGATTGAACTCAGGGGCACTCAACCACTGAGCCACATCCCAAGTCCTATTTTGTATTTTATTTAGAGACAAGGTCTCACTGAGTTGCTTAGCGCCTCGCTTTTGCTGAGACTGGCTTTGAACTTGTGATCCTCTTGTCTCAGCCTCCTGAGCTGCTGGGATTACAGTAGGCATGTGCCTTGGTGCCAGACCCACATCCCATTTTCTTTTTTTTTTTTTTTAATTTTTTATTGTTGGCTGTTCAAAACATTACATAATTCTTGATATATCATATTTCACACTTTGATTCAAGTGGGTTATGAGCTCCCTTTTTTACCCCAAATACAGATTGCAGAATCACATCAGTTACACATCCATTGATTTACATATTGCCATACTAGTGTCTGTTGTGTTCTGCTGCCTTTCCTATCCTCTACTATCCCCCCTCCCCTCCCCTCGCCTCTTCTCTCTCTGCCCCCTCTACTGACATTCATTTGTCCCCCTTGTATTATTTTTCCCTTTCCCCTCACTTCCTCTTGTATCTACTTTTGTATAACTCTGAGGGTCTCCTTCCATTTCCATGCAATTTCCCTTCTCTCTCCCTTTCCCTCCCATCTCTCATCCCTATTTAATGTTAATCTTCTTCTCCTGCTCTTCGTCCCTACTCTGTTCTTAGTTACTCTCCTTATATCAAAGAAGACATTTAGCATTTGTTTTTTAGGGATTGGCTAGCTTCACTTAGCATAATCTGCTCTAATGCCATCCATTTCCCTGTAAATTCTATGATTTTGTCATTTTTTAATGCAGAGTAATACTCCATTGTGTATAAATGCCACATTTTTTTTTATCCATTCATCTATTGAAGGGCATCTAGGTTGGTTCCACAGTCTTGCTATTGTGAATTGTGCTGCTATGAACATCGATGTAGCAGTGTCCCTGTAGCATGCTCTTTTTAGGTCTTTAGGGAATAGACCGAGAAGGGGAATAGCTGGGTCAAATGGTGGCTCCATTCCCAGCTTTCCAAGAAATCTCCATACTGCTTTCCAAATTGGCTGCACCAATTTGCAGTCCCACCAGCAATGCACAAGTGTACCCTTTTCCCCACATCCTCGCCAGCACTTGTTGTTGTTTGACTTCATAATGGCTGCCAATCTAACTGGAGTGAGATGGTATCTTAGGGTGGTTTTGATTTGCATTTCTCTGACTGCTAGAGATGGTGAGCATTTTTTCATGTACTTGTTGATTGATCCACATCCCATTTTCTAAGATGTCCTCACTGTGTGTCCTTGGTAATCTTCCTTTCATGGGCAACGAATTCTGCGAACGTTATTTAAACTTTTGTCTCTCCAACTTGATGCTATGTATCTAGATAATTATCAATGCTATGTCATGTGCATAAGTCTACCCCAGGAGGTTACATTGTAGAAGTAACAAATGCCGTTTTAACTTGAGGACCTCTAATAGTTGCCTGATTTTGGTGTGCTGAGGGAGTCACACCTGTCAGATACTAGTTGGGATGAGTGGAGCACTTTATTATTTTTTTCTGCCTTAATTATTATATTGAAAAAACAAGAATAACTGTCTTACCTCTACAAAACTGTTGTCATAAACACAATAATGCCTGTAAGAGCGCATTACCATACTGTGCAGATTCTCAATAAAAATTTAGGTTTTCAATGAAATGTTTTTGCAAGAACAAACTATATGTAAGAATTTGCCAGACCTGGTTCCTGGAAGGTAAATGCTGGATCTTTTGAGTTTCTTGAAGGATTAGAATGTCTTTGTTATTTATCGTAGGTCCCTTAGCCCCCCAACTATTAATTTATGCTAGTGAGCCCTTAGTTCCAGTTTATGCTAATGAGATGACCTGAAATAGGGGCAGTTCAGACAGAAAGGCTGATCATGTGATTTTAGAGGGTTTGGACTTTGAGCCTAATGATATCAGCTCAACTTCTGGGGAAGGAAAAGAGCCTGGAGATTGAGTTCAACCATGTGGCCAATTATTCGATCAGTTGTGCCTATTCCATATAACCTCAACAAAAGCTGGACTCTGAAGTTCAGTGAGTGTCCTGGTTAGCAATATTCTCCTTATTGTCACAAAGTGATGTGCCAAGAGGGTACTGCATCCACGAAAATGAAAGCTTCAGCTTTGGAGCCCTCCCAGGCCTTGCACTGGGTGCTTATCCATGTGGCTTATTCCAATTTGTATTCTTGTGCTATAATAAAATTAAATCATAATTATTGTGCTTTTCTGAGTTCTCTGAATTATTCTAGCAAACTGTCTAACCTGAGGGGGTCTGTGGAGGCACCCCAAACACAGCCAGTTTGTCAGAAGTGATGACTGCCCTAGTGTAGCTATGCTTACGGTGATCCTTTACTAGAAAAAGATAGTGCCACCTTGAGTATGCAGCTCTCAATCCTTCAAACTAGTAGCACAAGATTGTTTTTACCCCAGACTCTCCTGAGTTCTTTCCTTCACCTTCAAGACTGATGCAAACTGGGAGATTATGGGTTATCAGATTTTCTCAATCATTTCCTCCTTGGGATAAAAAGAGCTTGGAACCAGGGTTAGGTTAAGAGGGTCTTTCCAGAATGCTAGTCCACCATTCTTGGTTTTGCTGGCTTAACAAACAAATCTTTTTCCTTTTATTAAAGTGTTCTCCATGTATTGGACACTTGTGAGTGATGAATAAATGAAGTTAGGTTCACTAACAATGGGGACTTCCAAATTTATGTCTAATGGCTAAAGTGAAGGTAGTTTTGGGGAGGACTTAACCTATGAAGTGTCTAACTCTGGGCAAGTTGCTTTTGGCATACTGATAAAAAACTTAGATTTATATAAAGGTAAACTGGTAGTAATATATTTGACTTTTCAGTTCTTTTAGAATATGTCAAACATGATTTGATGATAGAAAAAATTTTAAGATAAAATTTTTGAAAATATCTTTGTTGAGTTATGAAAAGGAAACATGTTCAACACCTAAAATGTTTTAGATATAGATATAGGTGAGATCTTTCTAGGTTATTTTACAAAATCTTAATGCTGTGCTTTGTCCCTTGTTCATATACAAAGGATCTGATCATCAGAGGCCAGAAGCTTGCTGCAGTTTCCAGTTAGTTATGACACTTTGGGTTTGAGAGATCTTTGAGAAATTTCAACCATATATTACACCATTCTGTGTAGCAGAGGGCTTGGCAATTAATAAATATTAAATATGTAAATTTCTCAGATAATTAATTAAAAGCCAGGGTTTGATCTCAGACATCAATCAAGATTGCTAGGTTTCTCCCCTGAACTGTACTGTACCTACCCATATTCAGCACTCTCAATTTTATTGCTTCCTTGCACTCCTGGGAATATATTATGGGTTCAGAAATTTTTATTTTGCTTGCCAGCGTATGCCCTATGCCCAATATGGTAGCATAAAAGGAGTGAGTCCCTGATAAAAAGTTTTTGAATGGAGACTTAGCATTAGGAGCGTTAAGAGGAGTTTCTCATGCACAGAAGTTATTTTCTTCCTAATTTGAAAGCAGGGGTATTTAATTAGTTTGTTCTAAGAGAACACAAACCAACACTTTCTTTACATTGTTCTAAGTGCACAACCAGAAGTATTTTTGAACGTAAAAAAGAATAAGTTTGTGATATTTTACATAAAATAGGCAAAAGTAAGTTAAAATAAAATGCAAGCTACAGTGACATTTTAAAACATTTTTTAAAAAAGTCTTTGAATTTAAAATACAGCCAAAGGCATTTCACTGTGACTACTAATCATTATTGTCATCATGTCTGAATTATTTTTTTTCACCCACATGTGTAATTAAGAGTAGAATTCAAATATTTGCATCTGAATTTTTCCGGTTGGTTGTTTCTGTCTAAAAATCTACCTGAAAAAAATTTCCAAGATCATTTGTTATTTAACTCATGATTTCTCTTTGGTGATACAGACAAAGTTTGCAGCTAATCACGAGGAAAATATCATCCAAGTACCCAACCCTCCTACATGTGCACAGATGCTGACTTCTTTGTGGGTTGCCTGTGACAGCTATGAGGCATGGTTGAATATGGCCTCATTAAAAGACCTAATACGAATACAATGACCAGTTTGTTTTAGAATACACTAAAGAAAGACAGCAGACAGGGTCTCATGGGAAGTGACATTCTGTAATTACCTCCTCCTATCAAAAGAAAAACAATTCCCAGAAATTAATGAATACAGCAAGAGTCTATTCCCTATCTTAATTCTATCTTAATTGCAAAGTGGATCAATTAAAAAAAGACCACACTGGCAAAGCTCCCCTCTTAAGGTTTTGTCTCCCAGTTCCTTAGTCATCAAATCAATGTACATACACATACTATAAACCTATTTTTTACCTTCTGAGATGAGATAAATCAACTCCACCAGCAGTGCCCCTGTGAAACAACCAAATCCATTGAACAGTGTCAAAAAATTCATAGAAGTTTCTCTGATGGTTTTCGGAACAAATCTGTGTGCTATTATGGAGACTGAGAGAAAAAGAGAAGATCAAAATTTAGAACATTCTCCCTAAAACACTTTCATAGGTACTGTTCAAATTAATATTGATTGTATATCAAAGAAAATTTTCTAATAAGATTAAAACTTAGGTTGGACTTTAAGATTACTATTGTAAAATATGATACAGCTTACAAAGGTCTTCAATGAATAAAATATGGCAAAAATATTCCCTTATACAACTATGAGGAGAATTTGATAACTTGGTAGTTGTGAGTCCTACTATATTTACCCAATTCTCTCCAATTTAAATATTTCTGATAAATTTTGGATTGACATGAGATCTGTACTAGGTGGTATAACAACAATGTATGAGATCTATGATTCTGTGATTCTATATAAACCATTGGATTCTATATAAACCATTGGATTCTTTGTGGAAAATTTGAATCTATCATATAAAATTTGCATAGAGATTAAAAGAATAGGCTCTGGAATAAAAAAAAGAATTCACTAAAATCTCATGTCAGCCATTTAGTATCTCTGTGATTTGAGTAAGTTAGTTGAACTTTCCACGTTTCGATGTCATCCTCAATGAAATGGGAATAATGTCATTACTCATTTGGCGAGGTGCTGTGAGACTTACCTGCTATCAAGAGCTACAGAGAGCACTTAGTACAATGCTAACTTGTAGATAGTGAAGGAGGATTAAAAATATAACAATATTAATCTTAACAAATCAAATAGCTCTTGCTTGTGCTAGGCACCGTATGTTATCCCATTTAAGAAGAGGGTATCTAGAAAGAGACGATAACTTAATCATTTTTAGGTCTCCAAATGGTTATCTCTTCTTCTCAAATTATGGTTGGGGTACTGGTAATGGTGGTGGCAACTGACTGAAAGAAAATTATGGAAGAAAGTTTTTTAAAATGTGAACTAAAATTATTTTTTAAAATCAGAAATAGACTAAATAAGTATATATGATTTTGTATATACCACATTAACATAACCATATTAAAATATGCACGGCAATCTTTGGGATGCAAATTTAAAAATTTATTATACTATGACAGCTGAGATTTGCTTTAAAATAATACAACAGAGAGGAAGGAGGTACGGAAATGAGGATAGAGATAAAATAAGTTTGACCATGAGTTGAAAATAGTTGAAACTGTAAAATGTATATATGGATTTTATTTGCTAATCTCTCTCTATTGTATCTATGCTGAAAAATTGTAAAGAAATACATTAAGTAACATTAACAGTTTTAACTTTAAGTGTTGAATGATTGGATTTCTAATTTTCTTCTTACTCTTGTGCTTTGCAAATTTTCCTACAATGAGATCATAAATATTAAAGCTCATTTTAAAAAGAAAAGATAATAGAAAACAGATGTACTGTAAACACCAAGCCTTCAGTTTCCTTGTCTATAAGAAGAAATAAGCCTTATTTTCTTTTCCCTTTCCTCTCAGGAATATCTCATCCCTGGTTTACTTGTCCTTTTCCTTAGGAAAACTCCATATTTGCCCAGCACTTTTAAATGAACGTACTAATGCACAATCAAATGTACTAATGTTCCTTCTTGCATTGATGGAACATTTCTGATTTATTTTGTGTGTCCTCCACATGTATTTATTTTACTCATCCCAATAAACATTTAGGGAAGTCCCTATCTGGGATCCAGGAAAAGTGCTGGGCACTGGGCTGAGCATGGAAAATGTTATTAGTTTATCTTTCCTAGATTTTAAGCTCTGGAAGGGCAGAGAGCAGAAGAATGCACCTTACACAGGGCAGTGCTAAGAAGGCATTCAATCTCACAGCGATTGCAGATGAAGGTAATAAGGGTGATGCATAAAATACAGTGGAGAAGGTCTTCTAATCTTGTGGCAAGCCCCACAGCTCTTGTGTAGTGCAAATCACCAGCAGGAGCCTAAAGCCAAGCCCTGGAGTATTTTCAGGAAGGTCCAAATGGGACTATGACAGTATGCTGAAGGGGGCCTTGGAAAGAATTGATTCACAGCTATAGAAAAGATGTGGCTTATGAACTTTCCTCTCTATAAATATGAGGAGACAAACAATGGACAGAAAGAGTAAGTAGGTCTATTTCTTTCTCTGAGAAAAAGCAGAACGTACAAGCCCATTATTACTCTGCTGGTTAATTATTAATCCTATGCTTTTCTCTTGCTAGAACTTCTGGTGCGGTGTATAATTCATGAACACACTTTGCCAGCTCTCTGCCTGCTGGTTAATCTCTCTTTGGTGTCATTTTAGTCGTTTTTGAAAGTCTCCAGTTCCCTTTTATAGGACTTAGTTTTTCAAGTCTTCAAATCTCCATTTTCAGGCATCTACTTGCATGTTCTGATCTTTTTCAACTTTAGTGATCATTAACTTGATTTTTTAGGCTACAAGAAACTTCTTGCAGCCCATTAGAATATAGATATTATCAACAAGTCTGTCACTGTTCTGAAATTTCTATTCTACTATGAGGACACAAAAAGAAAAATTCAAAGCATATGTGAAAGCTGTTTTTCTTGCCAACAGGAGCTAGAAATGTGCCTCCAGGTGGTAGCTGGTTACTGTTTGCAAGGATGCCATATAACAGTATAAGCAGACCACAAAATATAGGGCCGTAACTACCTTCCTAAGGCACCTGGTACTGGGGACTCATTGCTGGGATTCTTTTTGACTCCAGTTGTTCTTAAACAGTAAAAATATGTTTATTGTGCTCATGAAGTTATTTTGAACATGTAGAGGAAAAATACTACAATTTTAGAAAATGGAAGTTTGTCCTTTATCACTTTTGGACTCTTATCTCTAAAAAAACTCCAGCTTTAAATCTTGTGTTATCAAAATGTATTATGTATTACCTTTCTTTTGTGCTGTAATTTACCATCTGGGACATTTTCCTCTATTTCTCAAAGTTGCCAGACCCTTTCTGTGTCTTGTGTTCTCTAGTATTGCTCTGGCATTAATTCTTGGCTATTTTAACATATATAGAAATCATCTAACTTTCAGGCTTCCAAGTCTTGGTTCCTTGGTTCTTTGACCTCCAGTGTCACTGTCTTCTACCCCTTTAGATTCCACTCCATTTACACGCATAATTACAGACTGTACCTTGTGCCCCAGATGAGGGCCAGCCAACTTAGCCAAGAAACGTCCATCCCACCACTTATTTTTATAAAGTTTTGTTGGAACACAGCTATAGCAATTTGTTACCCGTTGTCTATGGCTGCATTTGAACCACAATGACATAGTTGAATACTCATAATAGAAACTGGCCTGCAAAGCCTATTTATTATCTGACACTTTACAAAATATTTGCCAACCCATGTCCTGAATTAGTAACTGCTCACTCCATAATCTCAATTTCTTCCTGCCCTCTGATTACCACCTTCTATCTCTCCAACTACTCTCCACTACTTAACCATTAAAATATCACAAGCTCTACAAAATTTTTTTGTTGCTTTCTTTTTTTGTTTTTGTTTCGTTGTATTTTAGGGATGTGTTTAAGGCTCCCACAGCAGCGTTAAGCACATTTTAGTATTTTTCGAATAAGCAAACACGGGTAATGAGACAGCTGGAGTACAAACTACAGCAAACAAAACACATAATTTGAAAAGTTTTCTAATTTTTTCTCATTTCTCTTGTAGCTTATCTCCAATGACCACATGGCTTGGTAGGGCAGTCCACTGACATTTATGGACTGATCCACTGTGCTTTCTTTCTCAATGCCAACGGTGTAGGACATTATCAATAGTTTAAAAAAATATAGTACAATATAGAAATTGCTGCAGATTTCATTCATTCATTGGCTTATTTAATAAAAATATATTTATTGATAACCTACTCTGTATGTGTAATTTTCAGGAAAGAGAAACACAAAGAAATATGAGTACAAGCCAGGAGGACAAGCATCCTGCCTTCAGGGAGCCTTGGTGAGAGGAAGTAACACAGCAAAAGCAAATAAGGTAATTTCAAATTTTGATAAGCACAACTAAGGTATAAAAGAAAAAAGGAAAAGAAAAAAAAGAAACAGCAAAGGGTTGGAAAGTTATAGGATGATCATGTAAAAGATAATAATAATGACTCACAGGACAACTGGTAATTACCAAGTACTGTTTGTATATAAGGCATTGTTCTTTTTGCTTCATATGAAATATTGAACTAGTCTTTTGAATAGCTCCTCATTTTATGGATGAAAAAGGCTCAAGAGTGCAAAATAATTTTCCTAAGTTCATACCACTAGTCAGTGGCAGAATTGAGTTTGAACTCAGGTTTGTCCAACTTTAGGACCAAAGAGCTTAGCCATTATACTGCACTGCCCCCAGGAGAGTAATTGTATTTGTATACCATTTGATTTCCAAGGAATGGCCTCTCATTCCCATGGACTTTTATCCCATGATATAGTTCAAGGCCATGCCCCCAGTGACATACTTCCTTCAGCCATGTTCTACGTACCTATAGTTACCACCTGATGTCCATTCAAATCATTAATCCACTAATGAAGTTACAGTCCCATGCTCTAATCATTGTTTAAAAGCTGTACCTCTGTACCTTGCTGTATTGGTGATAATGCTTTCAAAACATGAGCTTTTCAGAACACTAAAGATCCAAACATTACAGCTGTGATATTGAGGAAGAATTGTCATTATTTGTATTTTAAAGATCTGAAGAAGAACCTCAGAGATTAAGTGAGATCCCAAGGTCACGAGGTAGTCAGTAAAAAGCTGGAAATCAAACCAAGACTTCCTTACTCTGGCTCATGTCCCTTGTAGCAGAGAAATATATGACAGAGTTGGCTCAGTTTCCTGATGTGTAATTGAAAGAGGATGGACTGAGTGACTTGTATTACATGATGTGCCTTTTAACTGGCAATGGTTGTGAGTATGCTGAGCCACTGTTGCTAAGCTGGTTAGGATTTTCCTCCTGTATTCATTCACTCCCTACCTTACTCCACATGTAGCCCAGAAAATCTTGGCTGACTACTTCCAAGAGTCTTTTAGAAACAGCATCAGGGAAGATCACTAAGTTTGCATAGTGGCAGTCAATTACCCTCCTTTTGTATTCCTTGCATTGTTAAAAAATGGTGTTCCTATCATAGACTGTCACAAAATAACTTATGCAAAACATATGGAATAAAATGATTTAGCATGATAAAAAGAGGGTGATGCACCTATGTATTTGTGACTACAGTTATACAAATTTAATTTTATTTTGATTGTTTAAAATGAATTGTTTGGTGTCATATACATGCATATCTGAATGTAAATACACATTTATTAAATATATGTATTTAAGGCATTTGGAAATAATTTTGAAGAAAATAGAACCATTGAAGATTTTAGGCACAAATGAAATGATTAGAATTGTCGTTGTAGATGATTATTCTAAAGGTTGTGAACTGGTTATAGAAGGAGAGAGTTACTGGAGGTAGGAAGACAGAAGTTATAAAAATATTCTCAGTAAAGTATAACATGGGCTTGAGTTACAATTAGGGAAATATAAATATAATATAGAAACACAAGTCATGATAGGTCACACTGGTAGATGTATGTACACACACACACAAACACACATAGACACATTTTGCTGCACATTTTAAAACAGGAAGTTACTGAAGCACTGTGACAAATTTTAAAGTGGATACTTTAATTAATATAAGCAATCTAGATAATACAGAAACCCTTGATATTTAATAAACTTATTTTATTAAACTAGTGATCACATTTAATCTAGTATAATTTAATTTAAAGACATTGAGTCATCAAGAAAATTGGGTCAAGTATTCATTTCATTTGCATGTTTATACACTCTCAAAATACATTAAATGTCATTTTTAGAGGGAGTCTGTGTATGAGTTTATCTGTGAATAAGAGGGAGGGAAGAGGGAAGTGGAAAGAGGGAAAGGTTGAAACAAGAGTCTTCATTTAAGCCTGCCAAGGTTGTCTCCTAGGTTTTAGCAAGTTTGCCTCTTCCTGTCCTGTATCTGACCAAATGATTATTGCCTCTAATCAGTTTAGCAAATCTTTCATTCCATCTATATCCAAGCAGAATAAATAACTATTATTTGTGTGATAGAGGAATGAAGAAAAAATATATATTTTTTTTCAATGAGGGTGTTAAATAGGCTTGTTTGAATCGCTAGGGGAAATCTCTAGCAGTGATAGATCGATCACCTGCCACTTCAGTTGTTCCTGTCTCCAAGTGCTTTGTGTAAAGGTCCAGTGTCTTTGACATGAGTTGATAAAATTGTTACTCACGGGCAGGGTTTACCAGAGTTTCAGCCACTCCAAGTAAAACGTACTGAAGAACCAGGTGGAAACAGGGCATGGAGGAAACAGGCAGAACTTGGCCTAAAAGAGGCTGCTCCAGCGGTGGAAAGTGTTTTCTGTGTATTTCAGAGAAGCCAGCTACCATCACAGACAATGCAGCAGAAAGATTTCCAGCAACTAAAGGAAAATAATTTAAAAAATTAAAGAAGAGATAGAAATCTGTGTAATAGGCCATAGTGTTTCTTACATGTTGACACCAAGGGATGTTTCCTCAACACTTTTTTCCCTCCCTGGGGAATGTCCTGACTCAACTAACTGTTGTATGGTCGGTCACCTAGTGCTTAGCATCTGGCCTCTGAAAGGGCTGAGTTCACTCTCTGTTGCCTGACTCACTGGTTATATGACCTCGGGCCAGCTATTTAAGGACAGTATCATTTTCCTTGGCTCTGAGATGGGGCAATGATGCTTTGCTTTGTAGGGTGGTTGTGAGATTTAAATAAGATGATGTTCTGGTATTATAAGGGTTCCTGGTAGGAATTAATAACCATTATGATTGAAGGTAAAACAATAGTTTTAAACCTTTATCCCCAGGTAAAATATATTATTCTAGATTTAAAAAAAATAGATATATATTTGAATCAAAATGATTTTGGGAAAATTTAAAATAAAATTATCTCTTCACATAGTTTTAATATTTAAAAAATGATTTCAAAATAACATGAAGGCATATAAGTCTTAGTTTTCTGTCCTAAGAAATATTTGCAGAAAAAGTAAAGCAGCTAATCCAGAATTGAGGGCTAGACACTTTTGTTTAGAAGAGATTTTTAAAGAGGATAATTAATGAAGAGAAATGTATAAATGCAGGCAGTTACTCATACAGTGGTCACACCCTTGCTCTTCCCTTTATTTTGCCTTTAGGTATTATATAGGACATTTTGGTTGCAAACGAGTAGGGGTTTTGTTACAGAGTTTGTATCTACTCTGACCATTCCATTTCTCAATTCATCATTCATATTACTGGACTTAATCCTATGATTGGAGCAGAGGCAATCTTTGGCTTGATGGAATTTACTTGAAATTTAGAGATAGTCACATTTTGCTAAGTTGCATAAAATTTTAGATAAGGCAAAGCTTTCAATTCAGAAAAATCAATCTAATGTTTAAATAGCTTCTTGTTTATTTTGGTTGATAGAGAAACCGGTAGGTAAATTTTTGATTATATCTCAGCATTTAAATGTGTCCACAAAGACTGCTTTTTACTGGGTCCCCCTGAAATGAAAGATATTTAAAAAAAGAATATCAGTTAAAAACTGTTTGAGGGAATTTTTACTTATCACTATTTTAAATTTAGTTCTGTATAGGCCCATTCATAGAGAAGCAGACATTTGGGTTCTTCTGTAAAGGATTCATAAAAATATCAGTCTCATAAATTATCACCTTTAAGATAAAATTCCTCACAAATTGCATTTATCTTCATTACTTAACACTTTATAAACTCATCAGAAGGAATACTAATATGTCACTTCGTATTTAATATTTACTCCATTGCTGCTACACTCAAGGTAGTATGCTGGGCACAGTGGTGTTTATAAAAGGAAAGTCTGTTCTCAGTCATTGCAGACTCATATACTGTTTTGGGGAATATAAAAAAAAAAGGACTCATTTCTAGTTGGAGAGGTGAAAAACATCATTTTGCTTTAAGGAAAGAAGGGTTTCCATATGAAAAGGTGAAAGCATCACAGATGACACAAACAAAGACACAGAGCTGTGAAAGTATCATACAAATTTCCAGAATGGTGAGAAGCTCAAGTTATTTGGGAATCAGGGGAGATGATAGATTGAGGTCAGATCATAGAGGCATTTAATACACTTTGGAGGAATTTAAAAATTACTCTGAAGATAATAGAATCATTGAAGATTTTAGACACAAGTGAAATGATGAGCCTTGCCATTTAGGATGATTACTCTCAAGGTCAGGTGCTGGTTGATAGAATGGGAATGACATTGGAGGTGGGAAGACAGGAGGTTATAAGAATAATCTTGTAAAGTATAAAAGGGGCTTGGGATACAATCAAGACTTCCACGTACTTCAGGGACACACAAGGAAGGTGGAAACAGAGTGGGGGAGAGTCCACTTACGAAACCATAGGAGTGAAGCAAGGAGCAAGGAGGAGGCAGATGCTAATATTGGGAAGAGTCCTGGTGACTGCAGAGGTGGTACTGACAATGTAAATGAGATCCACAAGTAGATAAAGAGAAAGGAATTTAATTTGGGGTTTAACTGGAGGTACAAAGGGGTTCTCTAGATAGAAATGCTTAGGAAACAATTGAAAATATGAACCATAGCTCTGGAGATGGCTTGAATCAAAAGAAAGGTTAATTATATCATTTTCTTAGAGTGGAAGTTTAGAAGAGTTTGGGCATATTCAGATGGTATGGCCAGAGGCTACAGTGAGACTTTAGGATCAGGTGAAATCAAGAGACGATTGAATTGGGGCTGGGGATGTGGTTCAAGAAGTAGTGCGCTCGCCTGGCGTGCGTGCGGCCCGGGTTCGATCCTCAGCACCACATACAAACAAAGATGTTTTGTCAGCCGAAAACTAAAAAAAAATAAATATTAGAAAATTCTCTCTCTTTCTTTCTAAAAAGAAAAGAGAGGATTGAAAAGGTAGAGAGGAGAATATCTAAGCAATTGCATTTGAGACAAGCAAAAAGAATAAAACTAGTGAAATAAAACATCAGGAAGGTTTCAAGGAGGAAGACATACCAAACAGAACTTTTGAGTGCTTCTCCTTCACTCTTCCCAGACTCCTTCACATCCTTTAGATTTGCTATTAGGAGTCCCTTTTCCTTCCCTCCATCTCCAAATATATCATTAAGTTGTGTAGATTCTATTTCTAAAATACATGGAAAATTGACCTGATTCTCTTCATGGCCACTGCCAACATTCTAAGCCAAATTATTCTCATTTTTAACCCAGACTATGTGCCATAGCATATTAAGTGCTCTTCCTGCTTCTACTCTTGTCCATGTCTAACCTATCAAGCACCCAATCTGAGTGATCCCATGTAAATGCAAAATGAAAGGTAACTCTTCTGCTTAAATCCCTTCTATAGGTCTCCATATGATTCAGAGGACACCCTAATCCATAACATGGCCTACATGATCTTGCCTGTGCTTGTTACTTCTTTCTAATTGCTTGCCACTTTCTCTTCTCTGACCATATTTCAGCCTCATTGATCTTCTTTGTCTTTCTTGTGTATCTTAGATTCTTCCAACTTTAGGGACTTTAATTTGTTCCTACCTGTAAAACATTTTCCCCCACTCTTCATGGGTCTAATGCCTATTTGTCCTTCAGATATGGACTTCATAATCTAAATTAGATCCTGCTTGTTATTCTCCCCCATTATATCCATCTTTCCACCATATTTACCATAATTTGAAATGAAATGTTTTTAATATGTTCATGTATACCATGACTGTTTCAGTTACTTGTTTGGAAGTTTCCTAGAAGATCAGATAACACAAATTGGAAATGATTGGATTTGATTGGAAATGATTTTGTTTTGTTTACTACTTTACTACCAAGACAAGTTCCCTGGTCCACCTTAGGTAAAACACACACACACACACACACACACACGAGTAAATGACCACAAAATTCAAAATCTGGAGAAACAGAAGATAAGGGAACATATGACAAGCCAGCTGTGCTGATGAATGGACTATTGGTTACCATTTACATTCAACAGGACTCCCATGATGAAATCATAAAGCAAGGATTTGAAGTAAGAGTGGGGGTGAATGTGTATAAGTTTGTGTCATCTAATCTTCTAGGAAGTTAGACGTGTGGAAATGGAGAACACTAAACAATTTGCTTAACAATTTAGCAGGATGACAAGAAACTGTTTTGTAAGAGGTGAAGACTCCTTTCTGTTTCTATGCAGAGAGGAAGAGCCAGTAGAGACGAGAAAAAGTTAAAGATATAAGAGCAAGAAACAAATAATACAGAAATGTCGTAAATAAGACAAGAGAGAAGAAGAAGGATAGTGAGCTCCAAGAGGATGATGATAGCAAGGAATAAAACAAGCTCCTTAAAAGGAAAATATACATATATATTCAGAATATAGAGAAGACTGAGGAACAGAATGGTGAATGTGAGGCAATATGTACTATATGATCTTGATTTTGCAACTTAGATAGAGTAGTTAGATAGATAGCGGAGAACAAGTGGATAGGGATGAAATAGAGACAACAGAGGGGGAATATTTTGACAACCACTATTGGGTTTAGCCAAAGACAGGAAGTCTGGTGAAATTAAAGTTGTTGTCTTGATTTGTACTTAAGTTACTGAGGCTTTTCTTTTTCCTCTCAAAGTGCAAGAGCTGAATGATCCCAGACAATGGATATACAACTCAATACTTTTCCAATTTATACTTATCTTTTGACATAAAGTAAAACAATTAGAATGATAATGCATTATATAATTTGTTTACAAAATTTAGAGGCATTTTAAAAATGTTTTCACCAAGAGAATGAGACATTGGAGGATTTTTATTTTTAGTTTAGAAAAGGGAAAAAGTTCTCCAACAATTATATTCTTCAATTCATGATTAATCAGGTTTAGGACTTAGAGAATGGCTAAGCATCTTTCTGATTGAATTGTCTCTACCACCAGAGCCAAGTATGACTCACGCTAGGTGTGTGGCTGTCAGTGGTCAAGTCACTTTATTTCATAGTCCTTGATATCTTTTGCAAAGTTTGGTATGAGCTGAGATGCAACGGTAAAGGTTCTCTGCAGGTTGGAAAGAGCTATGAAAGTTTAGGAGAGTTTCAAGATTCTGCTCTTCAACAAAATAGATTTTTATGTCTATTCCAATATTTAAATAGATATAAAGACTGCTAGTTAAGATGGCTGAGTGATCATGCAATTTTGTCTCCTTCCCCTAATACCAGTTAAATGATAGTAGAGAAATTTTAGAAAGGGAAAATATCAGAGAAAGAGAAAACACTGGACAGGAGATTAATTTTTTTAAATTAGGAAGAGAACTGATTTAGCAATATGAATGGAAGCTATAACCTAAACTGCTGAAAGAGAAACTTAAAAATCATAATCCTAGTTACCTTAAACAATCATTTAGGAGCTTACAACTTGGAGACCCTGGCTACTTCAGAAAGTAGAGATAAGAATCTCTCAGTCTCTCTCTCTCTCTCTCTCTCTCTCTCTCTCTCTCCCTCTCTGATTCTTTTTCTTTACTTTTTTAAAGAAAAAGTAGTTCATTAGTCTTTATGTGTGATGCATGATAGCATATGAAAAAAATTCTTAAAAATGTAAAAAACAAATACTATTAAAAGTAATAGGTGAATTCAGCAATGTTACAAGTTGCAAAGTCAACCTACAACCTGAATTATATTTCTATATAGTAGGCAATGAACAACCGAAAATACTTTTTAGATGCCATTTACACTGGAAGGGAATAACACACTTAAGGAAAAGTGGGAGGATTGGTTGAAATTCTGCATACTGAGCAGCAAGATTCCCAAATCTCTACTTCTACAGTGAAGAGACTGGAAGTTGCAGAGTTTAATTAGGTGTGACCTTGGACTCAAGGAGGAAGGGGTAGGCTGAAAATGGAGAACAAGAACAAATTATGATTCTGAATGTTGAAGAATCCCCCACTCTACCTACAATGCCTCATTCTCAGCACTAGGGAATATTCTCAAATCAGGAGATTGAAGGTATCTTCTCTCAATAAACTGAATGACTCCTTGAAAAGAATTCTTCATATATTATTTGAGGAACAGAACTGATTTAGCAAAATGAATGAAAGCTACAACCTAAACTGCTGAGAGAGAAACTTAAAAATCATAATCCTAGTTACCTTTACAATAACATGACTGGTTCCCTGAAAAATGATTTTACAGGGAAGCCCACCTTTTGATAATTTCTACCTCTGTACATGGACATACTATCCACAGTAATACAATTATCCTCATAGTCATATTATTATTGGTCATACTATTCTGTTATAAACCATATGAGTGGACAACTGAAGATCATCAGACACTTGAGAAGAGTTTTCAATATGAAAAAGACAAACAGGAAGTAGAGATAATCTGTAGTTAATATTCTCAGAGAATTTGAATATAAATAAATTTCCATGAAAAATGAATAATAAGAAAATTTAGAAACCAAATATGACTGTTCTAATTAAAAATTTATAGACCATTTGGAAGGTCAAGTCAAAGACATGTAAGAAATTAGATCAACAACCAAAAAAAGAACAAAAGGAAATAAAAACAACCAATTAACCAAAGAAACAAAAAACATACGATTGATTGTAGCCATTTGGAAAGAAAATGTTAAGAGACTTGGGTTATTTTAGGAAGGTCCAACATCTGATCAATAGGAGTTCAAAAAGAAAATACAAAATAGAAGGGAGGAAATTATTTTTATAAAATAATATATATGTTTTTTTCTGATTGAAAGAGTCCAAATGAGTCAACAGTATGGTGATTGAAAAAGATCATTATCAAGGTACAATAACATGCAATTTTAGAATATCATGGATACAAAGAAGAGACTTCCAGTTAGGAAAAGAGTTCATAAAAACAGGGATCAGTATCAAAAGAGGGCTGGAGTTCTCAATAGTAATTTAAGTTTCAGTCTTTGGATTCCTCTTTAGATTTTTGAGGACCAGGGTTGTAGCTAAGTGGTAGAGTGTATACATAGCATGTGTCACACCCTGGGTTAATTCCCATAATGGAGGGGAAAACTTTTTTAGAATTTAGATTATATGACTATTTTCTAAGTCAGCCCTCAATCTAAATAATTAAAGTCAATCTAGATTTTTAAAAAAGCACACATTTTTGATTATCATCTATGCTATATAAAACAGCTTATATTTTGTCTCTGAAAGTTTATAGCATTTTTAGCAATAGCTTAGATCTGGGTCTATAATTTTTGTTTTCTATAAATGACCAATAATAAATATTTAAACTTTGTGGGATGAAAGGTGAAATCAATCAAAGATAGGCAGGTACTTCTGTATTAGGAAAGAACATAAATTTCTCAATTTTTTATGAATTATATTAAAAATAATAATTTATTTGAGAGGATAATGTCATTTAGTTGGGTTTCAAAGTTAATATTTTCTATCACCAAATAAATAGCAAATGTTCACTAATGAGAACCATTCTTTGCTTATAAATCATACAAAAACAGACAGTAGACCAGAACTGGTCCATGAGTTACAATGATTGACTACCTTTTGGTTTAGTCATTGGCTTTATGACTGTTATTGAATTTTACCTCTGGCCTGATAATAGTGGGGTTTTACTTGGGCCACTGTTGCGTGAATACTTGTGTGAAATCCACGAGAGCAGAATTTTGCCCTTTTCCTCCATTCTTGAAATTCGTTGTGTTTTGAATGACCAGACTGTAGGTATGACCTGACAGCTTGCTAGACATGCAGAATCTCAGTTCCTCTTACCTCCTGCAGAACAACTGAATCAGAATCTAGATGAAAACTAGATATCTAGATGATTTCTGTACACCTTAAACTTTGAGGACTGCTTTATCATAGAGCATTATCAAACCTGATAGAGCAAAGTCCAATAAAAGATTGTTCTCCAATTTCAAGCAAAAAAACATATGCTTAAATTATTGTATTCTATTTGTGCTACGAAAACAAAATGCCTGACTATTTTATGAAAAATACAAATTTATTTCTTATAGTTTTGCAGACTGGGAACACTGTTCTCTGCTTCCAAGATGGCCCCTGGAATGCTGCCTCCTTCTCCAGAAGGCGAAGTGCTCTGTTCTCACATGACAAGGTGAGGAGCAAAAGGAATAAACCTTCAGGCCCCTAATCTGATTAATTTACTTAGTAGATACACAGATGTATCTCTGTAAGTCACCTCCTGAAGGCCACAGTTCTCAATACTTTTATATTCCGGATTAAGTTTCAACATATTTTAGAGGAAACAAAAACATTTGAATCAGCACTCATTTACCCAGATATTTTAGGGCAAAGAATATTGAAGAATCTAATTAACAATGTTTGCTTTTTATTTGCTATTGTACTCTGGTGCCAATGAAAAATGACTTTTTAAAAATTCAAAGCAAAGTTTTCTTCCATCCTAAATTTAATATAACCCATTTTTAATTCTTAACTTGTATGCGATCACAACACATCCAAGACATAGTGCAGTTTATCAGAATGCAAACATTTTAAACCTCTTACAGATCTGAATTTACAAGATAAAGCACAATGGTTCCAAAGGATACATTATATTCAGATAAATAATGTATGTTTTAATATTGGCTAGGTGGTTGCAGACAAGCCTATAAGAGTCTTGAAGCTCTTATAGTTTACTCTATCACCCTAACATGCAATAATTTTTCAAATTAGACCACAATGAAATAAAAGAAAGTCAGAATTCAAATTCATTCAAACATTAAGGTTGCGCTTGCCATTTTGTATTGAAGCAAAATCTAATACTCAAAAGTGGATATATTAAGATTCTTTAGATATTGGCTAAACTTGTTCACTGAGAAAACTAAGAGGTTTTTATGAGTAGTCTGATGTATGAGTCTCTGATACGTAAGTTCACAAGTGTATATATGATATTCTGTTGAGTACTCGAGAAATTCCCTTTGGATCTATAATTTTGGAAAATTTCTGGAATAGGAAATTGGCTTATGTAAGAACAAACTGTTGTCTCCAAGTCACTCTAAAGAGGCAGTTAACATTTTATTGTCACATGCATTTGCTGCCTTTGGGGAAGATATTTATCGTTCACTGTTAGAATGGCCTATGTTTTTTTAAAAAAATTTTTTTCCTATTAGCAGTGTGTTTCTATATTTGATCTGAGCTATTTACTCTTGTTTGTTTCTTGTTAGATCATTGGAACTTACTTCAGGAAATTTAGCTTCACTTAGTATTTTAATTTATGAATGTAGAACAGGTAGCTCATTTACCTAGAGATTAGATACACTGATGTATCTCTATAAGGAATCAAGTACTGCTTCAGGTGCTATGTGAAATTGTCTACTTCATCTCAAATTTAAATCCAATTTGATGTTAACTTTTAGAACTGAGAACATTAATGTGCTTTTATTTAAAAAGGGATAATTAAGATGAGTAACTTTTGGGGGGCTAAATATTTATAAGTTACTATTTTTTCTTGGTAGTTTCTTCTATCAACTATTTTGCCATGGGTATAAACCTTATATAGTTTGAAAACTATATAGAAATACATAATTTTGCCTGAAATAATAATAATTTCAATGATCCCTGACTCAGTTTTCCATCTACAATCATTTTGGTTTCAACCCCAAATGGAACTTTATGTGACACTCAATTATTAGAAGTAGTAGGATGTGTAGTAGTAGTCATGTGTAGATATCAACATCTTGACTAACCTGGGTCATAAAAGACTTTTAGTTAGAATTTGAGTTTTCAGGTTATTTTAAAGAAGGTATTGAAGATATTTGAATATATTTCATCTTCTTTTTAATTTAAATGATGTTTAAGAGCCACAGTAATTGCTACCCACTGTGTTGTACATTTCTGCTTTGTGTAAGACTTAATAACTGTCTTAATTAGGCTAATTTTAGTCAGATTAATATTTGCGTATGTCAGCATTAGCTGCTGAATGCCACATGCTGCAGGATTTTAATTAATGTTAAGGAAAGGAAATACTCACGGTGTAAACATTTTTTAATTGAAAAAGGATAAAATGAAGTATGACCAATTATGACAAAGGATAAATCACAATGGTATCACTAATTCTATATTTTTAAATTGAGGTTGACATTAATTCTATGTAAGCATAGTATTAAGAAAATAAAGTTTGGATAAAACACTTTGAGTATATCAAATCTTTGGCTTCATAGACCTGGAAGGCTGTAGAAATATTTTTTAATAGTTGGTATTTTGACATACTTTTGATTTATTAGATGAAGAACTTGGGAATGTTTTATATTTTGAATCAGAAACCCCTCTTTCATTGCATTGTTTATGAACTATATAAAGAAAATAAATGTTAGTTTTTCTTTTGTGAAATTTGTAGTTTGACCAACTGGGTGAGATTTCCTCATCTTTCAGGCTTGGTTTGAGCTGGGCTTCCATATGTCAAACCTTAGCCTCTGGCATTGTCTTTACCATCTGCCTCCCTTAAATATGGCAGTGCTGGAAGGGAATGACTGAATATGGAAGGTCAGGAAAGTATAAGGAGTAACTGTCATTGTGCTAATTGGAAAGGGTAGTACAGAGCTCAAGTAAACATTGATAACTCAACTTCTAGAATGTAACAGTAAGGTATAGCTGGTGGTGGACTAATTTTTAATGATGATGATAAAATGGCCACAGGAAACTAGAATGCCTGAATTCAAATGACACTGTGTTTGTGATCCTTGGTCTATTAAACGATGGTTTATCATGAGGTTCAATATAATATGCATACGAAGCTGCATAGGTTCAAACCAGGAACTCCTAAATATATGTTCATTCATAATTTATATACTTCTATACTTCACCCACATTTTCAGGCACTTGAGTTCAAAGTGAAAGGAAATTTTAATATTAGACTAATTCAATTATGTAAATTAGTATCAAGAAGTACCCTAGGTTTGTACTTTCATGTCCTGATAAAACTTGTTAATCTTCTATAATCATAACCAGAATATGGAAAACTTAAGCAAATATCTAGTTTAAAAGATGCATATCACCACACTTTTATATTCCCATAGCAAAATATTATGCAAATAAATGAACAAGTATGCAAATGATGAATGAATCAAGTCAGGCTTAGAAACAACTGAATTTAGTATTCAGTACCCAGTGGAACATAGCTTAATTTCTTTGAAGTGAGTCTAGTTTTTCTTTTTTCCTGTGCAACAGGTCTTATTACCAATTTTGAAGGGGAATATTTAGTTCATAAACAACATTGAACAGTATACTAGATAACTCTAACTTTATCCAGAAAAAAATACCCTCCTTTAAGAATAGATATTATTTTAAATATGCAGAAGTGGGTGTGATCTGGAATATCTTGTTGATAGCTTTAATAAACACCAGAAAGCACACACCCTAAAATGTAACTTCTGTAAACAGAAATAACAGGAAGTATATGTAACCAGAAGACTGTATGGACATCACAGTAGAGTAAGGGGCTAGGGATTCAGTCCAGGGGTAAAACACTTGTCTATCATGTGTGAAGCCCTGGGTTTATTCCCCAGAACTGAGTATGGGTGGCGGGGAGACGGAGAGAGGGAAAACAGGTTCTGGGTATAACCATAAAGATCTAGTAATAATAATAATAATAATAATAAAACAGGTTAACCAGAAGAGAATCTTCTACATTCCCAACCTTGACTTTCTCAGTGGAATTATTTCTCAAGTAGAGGATGTTTGGTTATCACTGCATGATGTTTCCTAAGAGTTTTCAAACTCCCTTTGTTTTCTGCTTATGCCCAACAAACAATTAGATGAGTCCCCTGCAAATGATGGCTCGTAATAATGGCTAACATTGACAGAGCTTTCACTATGTGTTAAGGACTATTTATGGGCACTAATGTCTTCCTGAGTGCCACAAGGGAAAAAATAAGCAAACTAAATACAGGAGAGATTAGGTCATTCAAAGTCACTCAGTGGCAGATCAGTGGTAAAGTAGGGCCCAAGACTCAGATCCCTGATTCTGGTTTCACTGAACCAGCACTTGTGCCTGAGGAAACACTGTTAGGCAGAGGACAATGTGATCAGAATGAACTGAAGTTCCTTCTTTCCCACTGCAATCAGAAAATTTTTTCTTACAATTTATTGATTGTGAGCTAAGATATTCTGTCTTCAATTATTTCACTTAAAAATGAAATTTATTGCTGTAGATGTTACTATTTTGAGAAGCACTATATTGAAGTTGGGTATCACAATACTAAGTTCTGTTCTTTTCTTGTTTTTAGTGGTGCCAGGGATTGAACCTAGGTCCTCATGTATGCTGGCAAGCACTTTACCACTGAGTAAAAGCTTCAGTCCCATAATACTAATTTTTAATAAATTTTGTTAGTGGCTCAGAAATTTTTTTAAAAAATTGAATTCATTGCCTGTGTTCATTTTTAAGAACATATTTGGCATTGACTTAGGAGGAGGAACTACCTTATTGAAGAAGGATAGGCCATTTAGTGATACTGGAAATTTTACCATCTCTTTCTATCAATAGTGAATTCTGAGGAGGCATAAAAGGATGGTTACAAGAGGAGATGAGATTGTCTGGTACAGATTTGGTAAGCTGCATGTTATCATTTATAAATTTACCTTCTTTGCAGTTTGTGAAAATCTGACTGTACTCAAGAGCATGTAGCTAGTTTAGATCTCAGCAGAGTGCTTTTTTCTCTTTTTTAAAGAAGTTGCAAACAGTTTACTTGAAATGGGAAGCTGTACTTACTAATGCATGCTGACAGAAATGGTCCATCTCTCTTAGAGGGAAACAGGCAGGTGCTGAAGTACTCCATAAAAGGAGCCAGAACTAATAATGGTAGGATGCTGATGGCATTCATTACTGCAATTGGCAGAAGAAATCCATTCAGATTCAGGTTGGAATTCATGGTCTGCAGATAATATGCCGAAGGAATCTACATTGAAGGGAGGAAGCAGCCGTGCATTAAGACAGTGGTTTAATTTTGAACAAAGCGTAAGATGCCTGTCCCTTGCACGTACTCTGTGACAGATGAGTTGGATGTTCCCCTGTTTTTCATGGTCCTAATTATGAGCTGATAAAGGGTCTTCATCTGTGACAGTAGGAGCTCTGTTTAGTCAACTGACAATACTACTGATTCTTTATGGAAAACTCTTGTCACTTAGTTTATCTTCTTAATTCTCCTATATGAAGTTCTGGTGGACCTAATTTTGTGCTTAGCATGACACATAAGAAATCAAATCACTTAAATTCTACAAATAAGCAGAATAAGTTTTTATCACAAACATTAAAGCAAAAATATCATAGAAAGTATTAATGATGTTAATCTTCACCCTGACGGCAAAAACTGGAGTCTAGAATAGATTCTTTAACCTATAGTTTAATAGTAAAATAGATTAGAAAGGGTTTTCCCAAAAAGAAGGAACCAATGTGGATATACATTATTTCTTGTAGATTTTCTTTATAGGATTCCTGAATTGAACTTGTTTCTAATTGTAAGCCTAATGACATTAGGATAAAGAAGAGAAATCCTCCTGCATTTGTGATCTCCTTTTAAATGAATTGCATAACACTAGTAGACCACAAAGAGGACTACATGAAAAAGGTCTGCATAATAAAGTAACAGATATATTTTTTAAAAAACGCTACTGCTCTATCCCAGCCTTCCATGTATTGTGAGTTTTTTTTTTAATTTAAAATAGTTCCAATGCTAACTGAATCCGTTAACACTAATTTAGAGCCTCTTCATGTATGCCAAGCCTCATGGTAAGTTATAATTTCAGAACTAAGGCACTGTGTCACCTGAAAGCAAATCTCTTATTTTCTGGTTCATAAGTTAGTGGCACATGGTGTATCTTTAGTTCCTGACATCACACAAAGATCCTAAGTGGCATGGAGAAAAGACAACCAGGTCTTCTTGAGGAATGGATTCTCAAAACTGTTCCTTTTTTTTTTTTTTTTTTTGAGACAGGGTCATAACTTTTCCTTACAGTGTAGGAATTGCGTTTGGACTCCTGCCTAGTCCAAACTCCTTACCCTGGGAGAGCAGCCTTTCTCAAACACCCAGATCAGAACTTCTCATTTGAAGTTCTGTCTAATCAATTGTGCAGTTCGAGAGAATTTGAGGAAAATCAGAGTCAGAGGCAATACAGCTGTTTAACATGCCACCAATTGTAAAATGAGTCTCTGGCTACGTTAACTGCCCAGACATGGGAAAGAGCCTCATTTTCACTGATCTTTTTTTCTATCTACATAAAACATAACCTGGTGATAATTTATCTTCGAAGTTTTAATTTGATCCTTGGGATAATAAGCAAAGATTGTTTTGGTGAGGTACAGGAGGCAAGAATGAAGGGAATATCAGCTAGTTCTGGCCTACTTCAGGAAAATTATTAAGCATGTGTCCCTCGATCAGAGGGAAATGAATGATGTGTTTTTTAAAAAAAAGTGTTGGCAGCACACAACGTTAAGACTGAAAGGCTCCCAGCATAACTTGGAAGTTTCTGTTACTGATTTCAAATGAGAATTATTGTTAATAGGAATAAAGTTATTATCGGCATGAATCACAGACACAGAAACCTGTTAACTTAATAATGTGGCAAATGTACTATTAATCTTTAGTGAAGCAATATTAATATATTGCCTAATCTAAGAAAAGGCTCCAGTGTCTTGAAAGCTTGAAAGCATTTCTGCTTCTGCCTCAAGTTCTGAAATCATCCCCTTTTAAAATTTTAAATACTTTTATTTCATACAAGCCTTTGACTATTCAGAAATAATTGCTGTCAATAGAGATTCATTTTCACCTTTGAGTGGCCAGTAATGTCAAATGGCAACCTCATTGGCCTTAATATCAACATATTTTAAATGTATGCCTTGGAACTGAAGGTCAATAATGGCTACTAAATTTAAAATATGGAATTCTCTGATGCTTTATTCTTGGTAGTTTGATTGCCTTTGTACTGGTGATTATTTCATCTAGGGGCAAAGTCTAGTATCAGCCTATCCTTGTAGAGCTTCCTCTGCAGAAGTAAAGTCTAACATTTTCCTTGAAGTTTCTAGCATAACATTACTGTATATAATTTTGGAACCTACAGAGTTTGTGTTGGGGATTTTTAACCCAGTGTAAGAGAGCCACTGTGGGTAGTAGCAAAGCACAGGCTTAATACCAGCCCCAAGTGAGGATGATCATTCTGATATATGTGCAAGTTATAAGTTACTTAGTGTTTCTGAGCCTCAGATTTATGATAATAATTTCAGCCAGGTATGCTGGCTGTGAGAATTAAATTAGATATTAAAAAAAACATCTTTGGAATCTATGATACATACTAGGTGATCAATAAATATTAGTGGTTGTCCTTTGCAATAAACTGGAAATCTAGATTTGGTGAGATGCTTAAAGTTAATTTATCAAAGTTTATTGTATCTATGTAAATAAGAAAATATGTAAAGGTTTACAGAGAAGGCTCAACAGTAGAAAAAATATTAGTTATCATTAATAATGTAGATAAGGAATTAGTTATTTGTGCTATATTCAAAGAAGGTTTTGAAGCTAGCTATGAGCCACTTAGTAACCAGTTATTAATTTCTTCAATATAAGCTGTTTTTTGATATAAATGTACATGGATAATATTTTTGCTATATTCTACTCTTGTCTCTGCTCCTAATATAGAATCCGGAGAGAGGTTGAATTCTACTAAGTCAGACTAGCTTTCATGCATTGTTTAGACCAAGGGTCAGCAAACTTTCTGTAAAGGACCAGATGGTAAATATGTCCACATATGGATTCTTTGGCAGCTATTCAGTTCTGCTGTTTTTGTGCATGAGCAGAGAAAGATACAACAAATCAATAATGAGTGTGTCAATGTTCTGATAAAACTTTATTTACAGACATTGAAATTTAAATTGCATATAATTTTCACATGCTAAAAAACATTCTTTTGATTTTTTCCAACCACAAAAAAAAAAATACAAAAACCTCATTAGCTTGCATGATGTACAAAAATAGGCCATGGACTCAATTTGGCCTGAAGGTATCAGTTTGCACACCCAGTTTAGAGGAGCAGGCATTGTTCTGAGACTCAGAGGGTCCCTTCTGCTGTTCCTTCCACTACTATTCACTGTAACTTAACATCCATTTCCCCATCAAAAATCACTTAATTTTTCTGAGTTTGTTTCCTCTTTAACAAATGAAGCAGTTAGTGCATTGATCTCTAAGTTTCTTTGCAGCTCTACTGTTCTATGATTGACACCTATAGCTCCCTTTTAGCCTTCTAAATTCCAACTGGGGGTCAGCAGTGGAGAAAGTCCCAAGTTGGTTCAGAAACTTTTGTAAATCATCTATTTTTCTACATAAATAACTTAGCCTTTGACCATAACTACGTTAAAAATTTTTAAAAATCACATGGATCTATAAAAGATACTTTGGGCTTAGTGTTTTCTCTTTGATTTCCTCACAGCATAGGCACTAATTCCCCCATGGAACTAACAGAGTGGGTGGGGAAAGCATCCTTTGCTCATTAGTCCTTCTACTTAAGAGGACAGTGGAGGTGGGACTCAAATCAGTCAGTTTAGCTCCTTATTAGTGCCACTTTTTAAAGATTTAATGAAGGAGGAAGGCAAACCTTTGGCTAAAGGGAAGCTTGGTAATTGCTTATGGATCTGTTTTTTCTTGTGCGTCTCTTATGCCTTCTGACTATGCCCTCTGCAGTATTGTCTGCACCTACTGACAAACGTTTATAGTTCTCCAGAAGAAGGACATGCCAAGGAGTTCCTCAGAGATGCTTCTGCTGACCCCACCTAGCTCTTGAAATCAGAGCCTTTGATGAATAGAAGCTTTTGTGGAATTACTGCCTGATGCAGTGTAACATTACAAGTAGTACATGTCTAGTTGTAATGGTAACAAGCAATCAGTTTATTATTATTGCATTAGTATTCATTGTCCTTCCTTACCTGCATAATGCACACTCTGTATATTAGTTGAAAAATGAAGAGAGGGAGAAGGGCGAAGAAAGGTTTTGTGTCTTCCACGAGGAGCTCACTGTAGTGGCCGCCATTTTTTTCCTTGGCATGGTCTAACGAGTCTGTCACATCTCTACCAAGATGAAAATATTGCAGGCAGCATGTTTTCAGTGCATTAACAAACACCCCAAATGTTGCCAGGAGGGAGCAACCTGCAAATAATTGGAGATGTTATGTAACAGCATAGTAATTGTTCTTCAATCTTCCCAGATATCAATCAGAAAGTTGACAATTAGAAGGATGAAGGGGTAAAGATTTGTTCCCAGGGTGTAGGCTCCCTATTTACCTCTTTTATTGTTTCTTTTGCTGAGAAAAAACTTTTTAGTTTGAGTAAGTCCCATTTGTTGATTCTAGTTATTAACTTTTGTGCTATGGGTGTCCTATTGAGGAATTTGGAGCCCGACCCCACCGAATGTAGATCGTAGCCAACTTTTTCTTCTATCAGACGGCATGTCTCTGATTTGATATCAAGCTCCTTGATCCATTTTGAATTCA
>NW_026000169.1:4570166-4695585 GCF_001458135.2 Marmota marmota marmota
GGAGGGGGGATGGTGGAGGATGGGAAAGGCAGCGGAGCACAACAGACACTAGTATGGCAATATGTAAATCAATTGATGTGTAACTGATGTGATTCTGCAATCTGTGTATGGGGTGAAGGTGGGAGTTCATAACCCACTTGAATCAAAGTGAGGAATATGATATGTCAAGAAATTTGTAATGTTTTGAACAACCAACAATAAAAAATTTAAAAAAAAAGAAGGATGAAGGGCAAAATGACTGAAAAGGTTTCAGCACCCAAGGGGTTTCATTCAAAGGAACAAGCTCCTGACAAGGATTCTGGCATCCTGATGACCAGCCCAGGGTGGTGCCTGACAGCTGATGTAAAAAATGAAAAAGGTAAGATCAATGGGAACATATTAAATAGGGAAAAAAGGTGACAAAAGAAAACACCAAAGTAAAGGATTTCAGAGTCTCTCAGAAGTCTCACACTTTAACTCATTAATGAATAAGATAACCTGAACTTTCTTTTACATCCTCAACACAAAGAACCAGTACTGTTTTTTTAAAATATAAATCATTATATAAATAATCTTCACTTTACTTGGCAGGTAGAGGGTGGTTCTTATTTTGACACAGAGATGAAGGGAAATGTATTCTTTGCTTTGACTTTATCCTTGAATATCAGACACGAGGTTAAACTTTGAACTCTTTAACAACTTTATGAATGTTGATAGTGTTACTGAAAGTTCAGATAGGATAAGTTGGCTTTTGACTTTTCCAGTAGTTTCCCCTGGGTTTATATTGCTGTTGCTTTAGTACAGAAGCATTTTATTGCCTCAGATGTTAGCAGTTACTGCTAGTGATTCGAAACTTAATTGTTGCTTCTTTTATGATCTTTCAGATTCTGCTTTTTTTTTTTTTTAATCCATTCGGACTTCCTAATACAATGATAGATAAGATACCCCCATACGGTTAGCAGTTCAGCTGTGTCATTGTGATTGTTACAATTTTTCACAGCACTCCCTTTGACCAGATAAATCATTCCACGAACTACAGAGACACCAAACTATGGTTCCAAGAAAAATAGTATAATAAATGTGAAAACATTTGGATTTCCCCAAAGAAGTCTGATATAGGAGTTCCAAATATAGCTTGATTGTCATTTTGACTGCGTTCAGATTTCCTATAATAAAATTCTTGATAAAATATATTCTAACAAGATCCCTAAATACCATAGAGTCTTGGGCTTTGTATTCAAATAAATAATATTGGTTAATGTTTCTTTTTATAGTTAGGAAGTTGGTTATGTTGATTTGATCTGATCTTTTCTTTAAGAGTTGTAATAGACTCATTATGTCAGTCTTTGATTAATTGAGGAAGCTGGGGGCCTGGTAATTGAATATGGAGCCTTTCACCTCTAAGTCACTGAATCTAATCCAGTCCAAATTGGTAGTGACCAAGAATGATTGCAGTTGTGGCTCTTCAGTGGCCTTTGTGAGGTGTGTCTAGGTTATATGGAAGTATGTCAGAATAATTGCTGGCAGGAGATAGGCTTATATCTATGGTTGTCTTTACTTCTTCTTAATCATGACTGCCAGACATAGATGAAGGCCCAGGGACTGATATATTCAAGGGGATAGAGGTATCTGTGAATGACTGAGATTTGTGTCTCTTAGAAAAGAAGTAATGGGCAGCTTTTTATTTTTGCAGAAAGAACTGCTTTGAGACTTTCCTAGCTATTACAATTAGTTTACTTAAGGTTTAAGAAAGATGAGAACTGAGAACATGTTGATGAACAGTGGAGAGACTAAATCTGAACAGACCTGGAATAGGAGGCTTAACTTCATGACATTTCCTTATAATCTTGTCTCTGTTGCTCATCAACCCGTTCTCTGCTCCACTCTTGCAAAACAGTGCCATAGACAGTAGGGTTATTATTAGAATTGATCCAGATTACTTTATATTTTCAAATAGGCTTTATTATTAAATGACACTTATTTGCAATAAGGATTATTTCTAAAGATATTTTCCCCAATTCATCCTCCATACACAATTTTTTAAAATCCAGGAACTTGGTCCAGTGCAGTGGCATATGCCTGTAATCCCAGCGACTCTGGAGGCTGAGGCAGGAGGATGGCAAGTTCGAGGCCTGCCTCAGCAACTTAGCAAAAGCCTGTTTCAAAACAAAAAAATCAAAGGGCTGGGGTTGTGGCTCAGTGATAAAGCACTACTGCGTTAAATCTCCAGTACCCCTGCCCCCAGCCACTGCCCACCCCCCCCAGCCAATTCAGTGATTTGTATTGACTATAATGTTTTAACCACACATTTTCTTGTTTTGTGTTTTAAAAAATCACTATTTTTGCAAGTTAAATTTGGATCTATCCAGGCATGGTGGCACACACCTGTAATCCCAGCAGCTCAGGAGGATCATGAGTTCAAAGCCAGCCTCAGCAATGGCGAGGTGCTAGGCAACTCAGTGAGACCCTGTCTCTAAATAAGATACAAAATAGGGCTGGAGATGGAGCTCAGTGGTTGAGTGCCCTTGAGTTCAATCCCTGATACCATCTCCCCATCCAATTTGGATCTAATCCTAATACATGCTGAATCAATATAATTTATTAAAAATAATTAAATATTACAAATGTTATTTCTAAAGGCAGATAGATTAGTGCTTCTTAAGCTGTGTTAAAAATAAGATATTGGACTGGGAATATAGCTCATGGGTAGAGTGCTTGCCTAGCATGTGCACAGCCCTGGGTTCAATCCCCAGTACTGCAAAACAAACAAATAAACAAACAAATAAATAATAAGTTTTTTAAAAGTTCTCAAGCTGTAATCAATATGTTTATGAAATACAATGAGAATGAAATACCCTATATTTTATTTTGAGATTTGGCAGACATAAAATGTAACTTTCCATAAGTATTTCTATGTATTTTCTTTCAAAGTTTGTTATTTACGAGTTACAAACAGTTTATAGATCAGCCCTGATCCATTGACTAGGTTTTGAGTAGCACTGGTATTAACTGACTATCCACTTTTAAAAAACTTATTTAAACAAAATGTATCTGATGTAGTGTCATGAAGGAACAAAAATAAAATGGTCAAGAAAGAGGAAATTATTAAGTATGAATGAGATTTGAAACTCCAGTTGGCACAACTACTACACATGATAGATGCCAAGGAAATGTGAGTGTGATAGCTCAATTGTTCAACAGAGTTATTGAGCATCTACTATGAGCCAGGGACTATTCTAGGCCCTGGGAATATAGCAGTGAACAAAATGTGTAAACTGCTGGTCTCCTCTGTGGTGGGAGAGATAGGAAGATATTAGGCTAGTTCTATGATGAAAATAAAATGGGCTGATAGGAGAGACCTCCTGTGGGGTAAGAATAGAGGAAACCTCTAGGGAAATGACACTTGAACTGAGGACTGAATGACTAAAAGCAGTCAAAAGGTCTGGAGGGACATGTGTCAGGCACATCATGAAGGAGAAAGTATCTGGAAGAGGTTCTGGAACAGTGAAAGTGAATGGGGTAGTAGCTGAGATAGAAAAAGACTGGGGAAAAGATGAGTCTAAGAGGGGGTGAGGTGTTAGACCATACAGGCCAAAAGGAGCTTGAAGTTCACCCTCAGTTTATGGGAAACCATTAGAAGGTGCAATCAGAATAGAGATATCTTTTTTGTGTGTGAAAACATCAGAAATTTATTAGTTGCTCAAAACATTACAATGATCTTGACATATCATATCTCATACATTTGATTCAAATGAGGTATGAATTCTTATTTTTCCCACATGTACAGATTGCAGGATCACATTGGTTATACAGCCACGTTTATACATACGGCCATACTAGTGTCTGTTGTATTCTGCTGCCCTTCCTATCCCCTTCCTATCCCCCCTCCCCTCCCATCACCTCTCTCTACCCCATCTACCATAACTCATTTCTCTTTCTCTCTTTTCCCCCCTTTCCCCTCACATCCTCTTATATGTAATTTTGTATAACAATGAGGGTCTCCTTCCATCTTCCAAGCAACTCCCCTTCTCTTTCCATTCCCTCCCACCTCTCGTCCCTGTTTAATGTTAATCTTCTTCTCATGCTCTTCCTCCCTACTCTGTTTTGAGTTGCCCCCCTTATATCAAAGAAGACATTCAGCATTTGTTTTTTAGGGATTGGCTAACTTCACTTAGCATAATCTTCTCTAATGCCATCCATTTCCCTGCAAATGCCATGATTTTGTTATTTTTTAGTAATATTCCATTTTGTATACATGCCACATTTTTTTTATCCATTCATCTATTGAAGGGCATCTAGGTTGGTTCCACAACCTAGCTAGCTATTGTGAATTGTGCTGCTATGAACATTGATGTAGCTGTATCCTTGTAGTATGCTCTTTTTAGGTCTTTTGGGAATAGTCTGAGAAGGGGAATAGCTGGGTCGAATGGTGGTTCCATTCTCAGCTTTCCAAGGAATCTCCATACTGATTTCCAAATTGGCCACACCAATTTGCAGTCCCACCAGCAATGTACAAGTGTACCCTTTTCCCCACATCCTCTCCAGCACTTGTTGTTGTTTGACTTCATAATGGCTGCCAATCTTACTGGAGTGAGATGGTATCTTAGGGTGGTTTTGATTTGCATTTCTCTGACTGCTAGAGATGGTGAGCATTTTTTCATGTATTTATTGATTGATTGTATATCCTTTTCTGAGAAGTGTCTGTTCAGATCCTTGGCCCATTTGTTGATTGGGTTATTTGTTTTCTTATTGTTTAATTTTTTGAGTTCTTTGTATACTCTGGAGATTAGGGCACCAGAATAGAGATATCTTAACGTGTACTTTTTAACAGTTACTCTGGAACTCTGGTAGCTGTGTGGATGTTGGATTTTAGGGGACAAGAGAAGAAACCTGGAGATAGGCAAGGGATGGAAGTGACATGGACGAGTGCAGTGGTGGCAATGAAGAGAAATGGACAGAAGGGGAGGCACTGGTGAACCATCGGTGGAATTTTCTGATGTGGGAAGTGGTTGGAGAAATGAGACTATTTGAGGCCGACTCCTTTTTTCTCCTTAAACAACTGGGTGTTCAGCTTATATTAAGGAGTAAACCAAAATGGTGCCAGCTTGCAGTAGGGTAAGTTAGGAGTTTGGTTTTGGTTCAGTTTTTGAAATTATTAGATAACCAAGTCAAAATGTCAAATCAAATGTGGAACATATGTTTGTCAAGGTGACGAGAGAGGTCAATACGAAACAGAGCATATGGTGTACAGATGACACCAAATGCCATCTGACTCGGGTGTGTAAAAGAGACAAGATTTCTGAAACGAATACTAGGTATCCATATCAGTTAGCAATTTATCAAAGGAGGAAGATGAGTCAAGAGACTGAGAAGAGATAGACAATGTGCCAGATGGGTCATATCAGGGAAAGGGATCGGTGAAGTGATAAATCTAAATTGATCAGCTAGACTGAGAGGGAACCAATAAGCCAGCCAGAGAGTGCAAGAAAGGGAACGAGACAGTCATCTGTCTGCCAAGTGGAGTGACAGCTGTCATGTGTAACTGTAGTTACCATTTAATGTCAGGATGGATATTCTGTTGAAATCACCTACATCTAAGCATTGCACCACCTCCTTGGATTAATCCATTAGACTTAAGAGAAAATCATGCCTTTATACAAATAATTTGGGGTGTCATATAGACTCAGCCTTAAAAAAAATCCACTGTCATTATAATTCTCAAATTACTTTTGTGCATCAGGAGCAGAAGTGGGAAGTCGGAAAAAAAAAACTGGAATGAAAAATTCAACTGAGACTTCAAACCCTGGTTTAAATATGCACGACAAACACACCAGGCATGCACATTTTAAAATAAAACAGATGAGCTATTTTAAATGTTTTATTTCAAAACTTAAAGATTGTAGCTATTACTATTTAAAAAAAAACTTTTAGAAAGCCATTTTTCTATTCTTTGTACCTTTAAGTCCTTGGCTCTGATGTTCTGCTCCTCTGACCTTGATCTAATCATGAATATCTATGCTACTTAATTATAATAAAAAAGCCTACATTGCACTCTAGATGGTAGATGCACATTTTTTCTCCTTTGGTCACCTGCCAGTTCTCAAAATTATAGCAGTGGGAAGAAATGCAAATGAAGGCCGTGCTTGACAGCTAAACATAATGGAATGCATGGTCCACATTTGAAAAGTTACCTTAAAATAAAAGGTAGCATATAAAAAATCATTTCTTTAAGGTCACCTATGGCTTTGAATTACAGCTTTGAGGAATTTCCAATTTAGTCATCAGAAAAGAAGATGCCAAAATAAGGATCAGATACTTTGCCAGAGGGAGGATAGAGTTTTACTTCATCATAGTTGGGTGATCTAATAATTTGGAAATAGTAAACAAAACAAAACAAAGAAAACAAAAATAGTCATCCCAAATATTCATCGGGTAGAGAGACTTGTGGAACAAGAACCATGGATGAACGATTTCTATGCTAATTATTCCCGCAGCTAATAATTTTTTTTTCTTGTTAAGATTCAAAGGATGTTTACCTTATCATATGATAAAAATGTAATATATAGACTATAACAGACCGGCAATAAACAGAATTGGTTATATAGATATGTACTGTTTGAACAAGAATTAGATTTATTTATTCAGATGAATATATTTTCAAATAAGATATTGGGAAGCAAATGGATGGATGTAAATAGTGCTTTTGAAAATTATAACCTAAAAGCAATGTATATGTATAAATGTGTGTTTGTGTGTATGCATCTATATTCACAAAAAACCTAAACTACTTGATAATTAGACACTCTGGAGAATGTGTAAATGATTTTTTAGCCAAAGAAAAAAATGTTTTACAGTTTTCTGTATTTTTGCTGTCTGTGGCACGCAGAGACAACTTTTTGCATATTGACCCGGACTGTAGATTAGTGAGAGGACATGTATGGCTAGGTGATGGCCTGCAGCACAGAGCTCTGAGAATTGGGCAGGGGCTTCTGTGGATGATATTTTCCAGTGCTTCACTGCCTCAATAGGTGGTGTAATAGAATGAGTTCAAGCCCAGGAAAAATAAGGCTTGAGTTCTAATTCCACTATTTTCTATGAGTAAGTCATTTAATTGAATTATGTCTCAGATTCTGCACTCAGTTTAAGAAACACAAACACTGATTGAGCTATTTCTGTATTCCAACTATTTATGAGACACAGGATTTCTAATTCCTAAAGAGGCAGTTTCAGCATTATATGGTAAATGAAATGGCAATATAGGCTCAGGGTGCTATAGGAGCTGAGGCCTATCACCCTGTTTCTCACCAGTTTGTTATACTCTATGGAGTCTCTCTGAAAGAAGACACAGTGCTGCCCTTCCCACCTGCCTCACAGGTGTGTGGCAGAAACAATGTGACACTGGTGAATGGCACTCATGAAAGCTCCGAAGCGCTGCATTGCTCTTGGTGGTAGTTGTGCAGGTAAGTAGTAGAGATGATGGTAACAGTGAAAGAGAAATAAGTCATAAATTAAGAGGAGAGTTAAAATGAATGGAAAGACTGACCAAGGGACAATGGAAATTCCAGAAAGGCAAGTGCAAGTGTGGAATCAAGAAGGCATCTCAAATCACCAGGAAACACACAGACTTAATAAATGAGATTGCATAACTTGATAGTGATTTGGAGAAAGAGAGGCAATTGGGTTTATTCTTAAAACCTATTCTTTAAAAAACTTTTTTTGTATTTGTTCTAATTAGTTATACATGATAGTAGAATGCCTTTTGACACATTATACATAAATGGAGTATAACTTCTCATTCTTTTGATTGTACATAATGTAGAGTTACAGGGGTCCTGTAATCATATATGCACACAGGGTAATTATATTCAATTCATTCTACTATCAGTCTTAACACCCTACCCCTTCCCTCCTTTCCCTCCCCTCTGTGTAATTCAGAGTACCTCTATTCTTCCCTAGCAGCCTCTGCCCTTATTGTGAATTAGCATTCTCTTAGCATGATATTCTCCAATTCCATCCATTTACCTGCAAATGCCAAATTTCATTCTTCTTTATGGCTGAGTGATATTCCATTGTGTATATATACCACAATTTCTTTATCCATTCATCTATTGAAGGGCATCTAGGTTGGTTCCACAGTTTAGCTATTGTTAATTGAGCTGCTATAAACATTGATGTGGCTACATCATTGTAGTATGCTGATTTTAAGCCCTTTGGGTATAAACCAAGGCGTGGGATAACTGTGTCAAATGGTGGTTCCATTCCAGGTTTTCTGAGAAATCTCTATACTGCTTTCCAGATTGGCTGCACCAATTTGTAGTCTTGCCCGTGATGTATGAGTTACCTTTATCCCCACATTCTTGCCAACATTTATTGTTGCTTGTATTCTTGATAATTGACATTCTGACTGGAGTGAGATGGAATCTTGGAGTAGTTTTTATTTGCATTTCTCTAATTGCTAGAGATGTTGTACATTTTTTCATATGTTTGTTGATCGATTTTGTATCTTCTGTTAAATGTCTGTTCAGTTCCTTAGCCCATTTATAGATTGGGTTATTTAATTTTTTGGTGTTAAGTTTTTTTGAGTTCTTTATTTATCCCAGAAATTAATGATCTATCTGAGGTGCATGTGGCAAAGATTTCTCTCCCATCCTGTAGGCTATTATGTAATTTCTATTGGGTCAGAGGTGTAAAGATAGAAAAAAAATAAACCCCCATATGGTCTGAATTTAAAAAATGAACAAAGTACTTGAATAGACATTTCATCAAAGAAGATATAGATGGCTAATAAGTACATGCAAAGATGTTCAACACCACTAACCATTAGGGAAAATCAAATCAAAAGCACAATGAGATACACCACACACTGTCAGGATGGCCACCATTAAATGAACATGAAATACCAAGTGTCAGTGAAGATGCAGAGAAATTGTGGAGAATTGTTAATGGGAATGTAAAATGGTGCAGCCATTTTGGAAAATGGTGTGATGATTCCTTAAAAAACTAAAAGCAGAATTACCACATGATCTAGGAATTCTATCCACTTGTGAGTATATAGCCCCCAAAATTCAAAGCAGGATCTTGAAGTATTTGTACACTGATGTTCCTGACAGCATTATTTACATTACCCAAGAGGTGAAAGCAATCCAGGCGTCCACTGACATTGATGAATGCATAAAGAAAATTGAGGTATATACATATATGGAATATTATATAGCCTTAAAAAGAAGGAAATCCAATCACATGCTACAAAATAGATGAAAGTTGAAGATATAAGGCTAGGCAAAATAATTCAGTCATAAAGGGACAAATACTATAAAATTATAGGAAATATTTAAAGTAGTTAAAAATCATAGAAACAAAAAATAGAAAGGATGTTATCAAGGGCTGGGAGGAGGATGGGAAATCCTATCTAGTGGATACAGAAATTCAGTGTTGTAAGATGAAAATTTCTAAGGAATTGTTACATTGTATTGTTTAGGGATCTAATATTCAGTGCAGATCTCATATTTTTTCCTGGACGGACTAGTGGATTTAGGCAAAAGCTGTCAATAGGTGCTCATACTGCAAAAGCAAAGACATTATTATGTCTCTGGATTGAAGTAGGTAATGACATCACTAGAGTATTTCATCACCACCACCACCACCAACAACAACAAAACTAGAATCTGATCAAGTATCTGGTTCTATTAGAAAATTTACAAGAAATACAGAGAGGAAAATTTTGTTTAATGACACCTGTGGATGTGATCATCAAAATCCACTCTACAGTAAAGGTTCTACAGAATGGTCAGGTTTCTTAAAAAAAAAAATAACTTAAGACACAGGGATGCATGAGTAGCACATATAGCTCAAGGGACATATTTGACATTTGGAATGTATGAGCCTTATTTGGATTTTATTTGGACAAACCTTGAAACAAACAAAAAAACCCCAAATACTTATATTGTTTATCATTTCATAGATATTTAATATATTTAATAAAAATATTAAAACAAGCAGAGAGATTTTAGCAATGATGAGATAGATAGATAGTTGACGGTGTTAAATTCTTTCTGCATTCCTTTGTTCATTTCAGCCCTTTTCTTGACAGCCAAGGAATGGAAGTAACCTAAGTGCCCATCAATTAATGAATAGATAAAGAAAATATGAAACACAGATATCATGGAATACCATGCAGCAAAAGAAAAGAATGAAACCCTGTCACCCGTGACAACACAGATGGAACTGGAGATTATTTCCAGTGAAGTAAGCCAGGCACAAAAAGACAAATACCCCACAAGCTCAGTTGTATGCAGATCTAAAAAAAAAAAAAAAAAAAAAAGTCAACCTCATAGAAGTTGAGAGTCGATGGTACCAGAGTCTGGGGAGAGCTGAGGGAAAAGGAGGGATGGGGAAGGTTGATCAATGGGAATAATTTACACTTAGGACTAAAAAGTTCTGTTGCTCTATTGCAGAGTAGGGTGACTATAGATAGCAGCAATTGCTGACCATTTCTAAAAACTAGAAGAAATGACTTTAATGTTTTTGCCATAAAGAAGTGATGAATGTTTGAGGAGACAAGTACATTTAACATAAATTCAAACATTACTCAATATAGGCCTATATCAAACATCACATGGTACCCACAAATATGTACAATTTTTATCGTTTGATGTATCAGTTAAAAATTAAAAAAAGAAATTTCCTCTGTCCACAAATACTTATATGGGTATGGGTGTTCAAATAATAAGGACTTTGTGATTGTTTTTAAAATGTATTTTACTTTTATGTATATATACATTCCTATAATATATAATATATATTATATATAATATGTAATATATATTATTGTACTTTAATTATATATGAGGTATATAATTAAAGTACACTAATAAAATTCTATAACACTTGGTTTTGCTTCAAATTACAGGGTTGGATAGAACAAGGGTGAGTGGAGATGAGGAGATCATTGCTGAAGCTGAGAGCAAGGTGGGTGGGGTTCATACATTATTCTTTTCTACTTTTATTTATATTTGAAATATTCCAATAAACTGAAGCTGTTTCAACAAGGAAAAAAAGAAAAGAAGAGAGAAATTATAGATGTTCTTGCAGATTCTATGGCTATCAATTGTAATAATTAGCAGAATCTTCAAATTCAATAAGTTGAAACAAGTTACAGGAAATTAAAGATTAAGGAGCTATAGTGAAAAAAACAACAACAACAAAAGTTCAATGCAGACTGTGATTTACTTACATTTTTCTGGTTGATAAATGAGGTTACAGTACATCATATGAAGAGTTATCAGAGCCATGAGTGTAGACATAATAGGAATAAGTAAAACAAGGGTCCAGGCCCCTGAGTGCTGGATGTAAGATATTCCCAGGAAGACAACAGTTGCATTTAGGTTCATGAGCCAATAAAACCTGGGAGACACAGAGAGGCACAAATAAAACAGCATTGAGTTACTTCAGATAACAGTTGCTGATTTTAATGCTTTTATTAAAATGTAAGTATTAACTGGTGGCATGTTAGCATGAACCAGATTTTGCAAATATTGTTTATTAGATTTTTAAGAAGTGTATACATATCAATCTGTCTTATCTGTTTCATTATCCTTGCTTTATTTCTCTTTAGAATAGATATAATAAGAGTATACACCCTTGTATCTAAATTGGAGCTCAAAAAACTTTTTCTGTAAAGTGCTTTAAAGAGAGAAAATACTTGAATTAACTGTGGAACTGAAGAAGCTTAAAGGATGCCCAGTCACTGGAATACCCCTCAGGAGCCCGGAAAATGTCTAAAGCTTAGAGATGAACGTTCCTGTATCTTCTGGTTTTCACAGCACAAGGAGACAGAGCAGTGGTGAGGGGCGGCCTTGGTGGTCATGAACTTAACGTGAGCATAGTGTGAGAATAGTGCATGCGACCTTGCATTCTGTGCTGTGTCTGGGGCTGTGTGAGCCCAGCTGTGAAACACCAGGGAGGTGGATTCAACCAAGACTGTTTCCTCCACTACACAGGAGAGTATCACACAGTGAGAGGAGGGGAACCGAGGGATGGAAGATGAGGAATCCGATGGCTGATTGATTGAAGACCAGCCCAACCTTATACATTCTCATTCACCTGGTGTTTGGGAATGGAGACAGCCCCGCTGCTGCACCCAGCTGCCATCACCACGCGGGTGCATTAGAGCGCCTCCACTGGGCGAGGGTGGAAGAGCAGCTCCTCACTTGTCCACCAACACCACCTTGGTGGGAAATCAGCGGCCCCCTGGCTTTTGCAGGTGTGTGTGTAGAATACTAGAATCCCCCTCATCTTTGCTTAAAGTATAAGGGACAGTGAAGGACGGACAGTTTATTTCAGAGTATTTTGCCAGAGCAGGGCAAGTATTGCAAAAAAAAAAAAAAAAAAGTTTCTCCTATATCAGGGACCCTTTCCTAGTTCTTTGACTAAGGGGAGCAGGCTTTTCTGGGAGTTCCCTCTCGCTCTGGCTCTTGTCTCTCTCAGCTGGTTGGTTGCTCCTGGTCCAGCCTTCTCCATTGCCCCAGCTTAAGAGAAAAAAAATCCCATGAGACTCACTGCCATCTTTGTTCAAGTTCCAAGGTTCCTAGGCAGCATCTGTCCTCTTTCTACCTTTCAGAATCTTCCTATATTTGTTTTCTGTGTTACATGTAATATTTTTTTTCCTTTTCCCTGTGAGAAGGAGTACCAAGAAAAAAATGGAGCCATAATGGAATCTTCCACTTTGTTGAACTGTACAATCTGTCTTCCTATTATTGATGTGTAAAAGTTTTTCATATATTCTGGATGCAAATATTTCATTATATATGTTCTACAAATATTTTCTTATAATCACAAATTGCCTTTTCATTTTCTGAATGACAACTTTGGATAAGCAAAACTTTTAATTGAAAATAATCCAATTTGATTTTTTTGGGGGGTCTTTGGTTCATACTTTTTGTGTCCTATGTAAACAATACAATTTACACCTGGGTCATAAATATTTTCCATTACAACTTTTAAAATTAGTTTTTCGGTTTTAGAACTTATATCAACTCAATGATCCACTTTGAATTTTTTCGGTAGGTGATATGTGTTATTTGTTTCCTATATGGAATTTCAGTTATTCTGTAACAATTTATTGAAGAGATGGTCTTTACTTCATTGGTTTATTTGACATCGTCATTAAAAATCAATTGATAATATAAATGTAGGTCTATTTTCTGACTCAATTCTATTCTACTAATCTATTTTTGTGCCAATACTATACTATTTTGATTACTGTTGTTTTTTTCTCTCTCTTTTTTTGTTTTAAGAGTTTTATTGAGATATAAAATTGAACTGCTTTATTTAAAAATATTAATATATTTATATATATGTATATACAATTATTGCTTTATTTAAAAATATTTATATATGTATATACAATTATATATATATAAATGTATATACATATATAAATATTTTTAAATAAAGCATGTATATAAATATATGTATATGTATATACATATATAAGTATTATATGTATATACATATATAAATATTTTTAAATAAAGCAGTTCAATTTTATATATGCATATATAAATAAAGCTCTTAAAACAAAAAAAGTGAGAGAAAAACAATAGTAATCAAAATAGTATAGTATTGGCACAAAAATAGATTAGTTTTATACTATATATAACTATACTATATATAATTGTATATCCAGATATGTATATTTTATATGAAGGTATAATTTGATAAGTATTGACATTATGTACCCATGAAATCATTACCACATTCAATATAAGGAACATATCTATCACTCCAAAAAATTCCTCAAGACACTTTTGAATGCAATTCATTTCATATTACACATATAGAGCACAATTTTTCAAGTCACTGATTGTACACAAAGTATTTTCACACCATTCATATCTTCATAAATGTACTCAGGGTAATGATGTCTAGCTCATTCAACCATCATTCCTACCTCCTGACCCCCTCCCTTCCCTTCCTTCCTCTTTGCCCTATCTGAAGTTCCTTTATTCCTCCTGAGCTTCTCTCCTATTGCCATTATGAATCACATATATCCTCATATCAAAGAAAACATTCGGCCTTTGGGTTTGGGGGGTTATTTTATGTTAGCATTATATTCTCCAACTTCATCCATTTACCTGCAAATGCTATGATTCGATTCTCTTTTAATGCTGAGTAATGTTCCATTGTGTATATCTACCAAAGATTCCCTATCCATCCATCTACTGAAAGGCATCTAGGTTGGTTCCATAATTTAGCCATTGTGAATTGTGCTGCTATAAACATCCATATGACTGTGTCTCTGTAATATGCTGTTTTTAAGTTCTTTGGGTATAAACTGAGGAGTGGGATAGCTGGGTCAAATTATGTTTCCATTCCAAATTTTCCAAGGAATCTCTATACTGCTTTCCAGATTGGCTGCACCAATTTGCAGTCCCACCAGCAATGTATGAGTGTGCCTTTTCCCCCACATCCTCGTCAACACTTACTGTTGTTTGTATTCTTGACAACTGCCATTCTGACTGGCGTGAGATGAAATCTTAGAGTGGTTTTGATTTGCATTTCTTTAATTGCTAGAGATGTTGAACATTTTTTCATGTTTGTTGATTGGTTGTATAACTTCTTCTGAGAAGTGTCTGTTCAGTTCCTGGGCCCATTTATTGGTTAAGTTTACTTATTTTTTTAGTGTTAAGGTTTTTAACTGCTTTATGTACCCCAGAGATTCGTGCTCTATCTGATGTGCTTGTGGTAAAGATTTGCTCCCATTCTGTAGGCTCTCTATTCACCTCACTGATTGTTTCTTTTGCTGATAAGAAGCTTTTTAGTTCAAATCCATTCCATTTGGTACAGAATAGAGGACACAGAATCTAATCCACATAACTTCAGTTATTTTATATTAGAAAAAGATGCCAAAAATGTACATTGGAGAAAAGATAGCCTCTTCAACAAATGCTGCTGGTAAAACTGGAAATACACATGTAACAAAATGAAATTAAACCTCTATCTTTCACCATGCATAAAACTCAACTCAAAGTGGATCAAGGACCTAAGAATTAAACCAGAGATCTTGCACCTAATGGAAGAAAAAGTAGGCCCAAATCTCCATTATGTCAGATTAGGCCTCAACTTTCTTACTAAAACTCCTGTAGTGAAAGAATTAAAATCAATACACTTTTTAATTTGCTTCTACCTCTTCTTACCACCGTGTCCCCATCTCCACTGATATTTTTTCTGTCATCACCAATGAGATTGCAATTTAGAGACATTTTGTGGTGGAGGGAGTATGGTGGAGAGGTAAATTGAATGCTACCTTTCCGTATTTACTATTTGGCTTCTTTTACTTAGCATGTTTATTTTGAGAATCACAAAGGTGATTCTCTTAGTTTATTGTATTTATGAATAGGCCATTCTTTTTTATTGACAAGTTGTATTCTGTTGTGTAAATATAGTGCTTTCTATTAATTCATATGTTGATAGATATCTTTTCTAGCTCATGGCTATTTTTTTTTTTTTTTTGGTACCAAGGATTGAACTCAGGGGAACTCAATCACTGAGCTACATCCCCAGCCCTATTTTTGTATTTTATTTAGAGACAGGGTCTCACTGAGTTGCTTAGCACCTTGCTTTTGCTAAGGCTGGCTTTGAACTTGAGATCCTCCTGCCTCAGCTTCCTGAGCTCCTGGGATTACAGGCATGTGCCACTGATCCTGGTTAGCTCATGGATAGTAAGAGTAATGCTATCATGAACTTTCATGGACAATTCTTAGTATAGACATAGACATTCATTTTGGGGGGATTAGATACCTCAAAGTGGAATAGCTGGCATTATGTAGATACATATTTAACATTTTAGCAAGTTTTGTTTGTTTCTTTTTTTTTTTTTTTTTTACATACCAGGAATTGAACCCAGAGGTGCTTAGCACTCACTGAGCCACATCCTCAGCCCTTTTTTGTATTTTTTATTTAGCATCAGGATCTAAGTTATTTAGGGCCTTGCTAAATTGTGAGGCTGGCTTTGAACTACCATCTTCCTGTCTCAGCCTCCTGAGCAGCTGGGATTGCAGGCATGCACCACCATACCTGGCTCATTTTAGGAAGTTTCAAAGTGGTTTCAAGTAGTTGTAATGGACATGTATGTGAGAGTTCTTATCCTTCTATGCTGGGTATGGCAAATTTACATTCGTGTCTTGTGGTTGTACTGTGCATTTCCCTAGTGACATTGAACATCGTTTCAAGTGCTGATTGGTTATCGGTGTATCTTCTTTGATGATGTTTTCTGTTCAAACATTTTGCCCATCAAAAAATTGTGTGGTTTACTTTTTTGTTATTCAGTTTTAAGAGTTCTTTAAACATATAAGGATATAAGTCCTTTATCAAATATGTGACTTGCAAATGTTTTCTTCCAGTCTGTGAATTGTCTTTTCATTTTATAAACAGTGCCTTCTGAAGAGCAAAGGTTCTTAATTTTGATGAAATGTAATTATTTAGGTTGTTTTTTTCATGGATCATGCTTTGGGTTGTTTCTAAGAAATGTTTGCCTAACCCAATATCACAAAAGTTTTTTCCCCTCTTTTTTAGAAAAGACATCTGAGACTTGGAGAACTAAAGTGACTTTTGGAAATTCATGCTATGGTATGCAAAAGCCATCTGTCCTGGTGTAGCCTCTTAAGGAGGGGGTAATTGGGCTGGATGTCCTTTTTGCACATCTTTCCTGGTCTTTGCAGTTACAGTTTTATGACACTATAATTTCCTTATTAATACAGGCTTTAACATTTGAAATTACCTTTCATTCATCCTTCTCATCACATTTTATATACCATTAGTTATAAATATTGTCCTTCCTCTTTGAAATGGTGGTCAGAAGACATGGGTTTGAGCCACAATGCTGATAATCACATGAATGGTGACCTAATGCCCTCTGAGATTCAGGGTACTTTTTTAAAATGAGGATCACACTGTCTAAACAAGGTTTGTGTAAAGAATTGAGTGAAGAACACAGACTGAAGCTGTGTAGTGCTAAGCAAGTGTTGTTGATATTAATTTTTCTTCAATCCTGATTTGGAATAAAAAAAGCAGTGAAGTTGGAGTGAGCGAGCAAGGGATAGAATGTTAGAAGAGAAGATCACACAGGTAATTGTGGTCTCCATCGTTTAGGACCTGGTGGCCATGGAAAGGAGTTTGGATTTTTTCTCAGTGCATTGATAAGCCATTGGAAGGGAACTGAGCAGTGGGCCTGTAAAATCTGATTTTAAGTGGGGAAAAAAAAGATCATTGTGCCAGTTCTATGAATTGTAGAAGAGGCATGGTAGCCTGCATGATGAGGAGGAAACTGAACCAAAGTGACAGCAGAGGAAAGGGTTGAAAGTGGACAGATACATGGTCTATGTTTGGAAAGGAGACATGTCAAATTGGACTAGTTTCCTCATTGTTCCAGAAACATACCCACTTATTTTTGTCTCTATGACTTTTCATGTTTCTTGGCTTTCCATGTCTCTATATCAAGTCTCTTGTCTTTCATTCAACACTCTCTTGAATTCTACTTGTTTTCATCTCTGAACTTCTAAAGCAAATGTTCATTCTCCAATTATTTCACTTTTGTAAGTTTTGATCCTCATCTGTAGTTTATCAAGATGGCTGATGACAACACTTTATTCTTTGTCTCCATGGGACCTAGCACAGAACTAGGTCCACAATAAATGGCTATTAAATAACTAATTGATTACTGATGTGCCATCTGTTATAAAAATGACTAAACCAAACACACAACATTAAAAATTCCTCTGAATAATTGACATAGGAACATAACAGAATATTGAATACAGTCATGCTGAGATAACTGGTTTATGGTAGTGTACTAATGGAAATTTATTTATCCCAATATAGGTGAGGTACAAAGTTAGAATTTTCTAGGACAACTGGATGGAGTCCTGAGGCTCAGCCTTAGGGTATCCTTTCAAGCTGTTGCAAGCTGTGCAGCTGAATTCTGCTGCAGAGACCGAGATGCTGGAGCTGAGAGCATTGTTATAGTTCTTTTGGTCTTTAGGAACCCCTCCCCACCTTTTAAAGCTCAGCACTGTTGAGAAAATCCAAGATGACACTATGTGACTTTTCTATACACCATGCAGTGATATAAACAGAATTGCTTTAAAGAAGGTCAAAGAAAAATTACAATTATTCTAAAACTTAAGACTTGGGAAAGGTAGTTAGAAACCAAAGAATTATGGTGCTGCATATCTATGTATAAGGAGTGATTTCACATAAAGTATTAAATGTATTTTAACAAATGCCATCCAACCTATTTGATTGCATAATTTTCTGAAAGAATTACCTAGTATGGGCATGTTTTATATATGTCTTTGTTGATCCATGGACAGGACAAGCCCCAGATAATTAAGGGTGAAATTATATATGTGTCATCAGTAAAGAAAAAGAAAAGAAATAAAAGAAATAAAAATCTACCGTCTTCTAACTCACCATTAAGATGCCTTTCATCTCATAGCTCACTAGCAAATTGAATATATAAAGCACCTCTCACACAGAAAGTCAGAGAGCAAAGCACTAAAGCAAAACAAATACCGGTGATTAAGGAAAATTGAAAGCATCAGTAAAAATATGTTTCTTTACTCTACTTTTAAATACAGACTGGAAACTGCAAATAACTGGTAGTATATAAGTAGCAATTTTTTCTTGTCTTCATGATTCTATGTTGTTGAATACAAATAAGAAAAAAAAATCGTTGTAGAAAGCTCAGCCATCCTTTTGAGATAACTTATTTTAAATATTCACTTAATTTATTTAGTGATAATTTTACAGTCACATGAATATTTTTGTCATTTCCTGGACTGACCAACTTTGACATGCTTTGGATTGATTTTAAGTGATTTTAGGAGAAGTGATTTAAGGTGGTCTTTTCTAATCTGAGAAAATATCCAGGAGTAGGGAAAACTTCCTGCAAATTTTTGGTCTTCATGGTATTACTGGACAATTTAAAGACTTCAGATCGAGTATTTTAGTTCTACGTTGAACAACACTGAGATAATTCTCTGGGCATTTGTGACTATTCAGTGGGATAAAACTGAACTGTTTAGAAGAGTCAGTGACACACTTGCGCACTGATTTCATGGTGGTTGCTTCTTTTAGCAAAATCCTGAGCCCACTGTACTTCAAAGAATATTCTGGCAGCCATGTATTTGGAGAAACAAGGAGCAAATAGAATTTTGTTTTTTACTTCTTTGTTTTTACCTGTGAATTATTTTTAGCAGAGCTTTGAAAGAAAAATCAGTTTAATAAAAGATGACTATTGATCTTGATGAATAGGCAGCAAGATAAAAACAGAAGTCATATTTTAAATTGAGAAATGTTGGGCACTGCTTCCTTCTCTTTCTCATACTCTTCCTACCTCTCTCACTCTTTGGACCTGCTTTTATACCTTTCCTCCCTCTTCTTTTGCCAACACCCCAATTTTGGTGTATCATTTTCTTACTTCCTGCATTTAAGACCTTTTAACCACCACATGTTTACTGATTGATGGACAATAATAAATCCTGACTTACATACCTACCAAGATTAAAAGGACCCACAAGGGCTAAGAAAAAGTAGGCTGCAACAAGAGCAATAAGAAATGCAAAGACTTTGTCTTTTTATTCTCAATATTCTTTAGTTTCCAAAATTATTTACATTTATAGAGGAGTTCTGAGTGTATTTCCTGAAAGCTTATGGTTTGGCGTAGGCAGAGAAGGAAGTTCCAGTTGAGAGGGTAGCATTTGTTAAAGGTAGCTAACACAAGTGCAAAAAAAAAAAAATTTTAGAAGGTGTAGTGATTTTTTTTCAAAGCTATTTAGAGGTTACTCAGGAGTTTGCAAGTCACAGGATATTTTAGTATTAATAAAAATCATTCTATGCACCACTTTCATCTTGTTGGCTAACACGTACCTTATAAATTTCTACTTTACTATTGAAGAATATACATAGGTTTATGTTTTGTTTCTCTTTCTTCTCCAAGATTATGCAGAATTTCTCCATCAGGTAGATTTCTAAATGCTATGAATCATCAGCACTTTTCAAAGTAGTCTGGCATGTAGTTGTGCTCAATGTTTAGTTCCATTTCTTTTCAAAGTTATGTCAAGAACCAGTTTGCAAATCCCTTTTCCTTATGGCTATGGAATTGGTTTCAAAATCTGTTCCATCTTCTTAATCACCTGAAGAACTTGCTTTACTTGAAATGTTTGTTTATTTTCACATTCATATGTTGAACGCTTACCCCACAAGGTAATGGTATTTAGAGGTGCGGCTTGGTCATAGAATGGAACTCACTTGAATGGGGTCAGTTCCTTTAAGAAGGAGGCTCAAGGGCTGGGATTGTGGCTCAGTGGTAGAGAGCTTGCCTAGCATGTGTGAGGCACTGGCTTTGATTCTCAGTATCGCATACAAATAAATTAATAAAAAAAAGTCCATCAACAAGGAGGCCCAAGTTAACAGTTAAAAATGAGTATGTTGAATTCAACATAAGTGGTATTAATCTTCATAAATGTTTAAAAGGAACATCTGGTTAATTTGCAAAGTGAAAATATTAAAACATCAACTTTTAAATACTACTGACTTTTTAAATTCTATAAGACAATATATTTGGGTCTATTAAATGTGCTTTTATATGTAAAAACAAAACAAAAAGACCCAAGAGAGCTCTTTTGCTCCTTCTACCAGGTGAAGACACAAGAAGCTGTGAATTTGCAACCCATGCTGGCTTAAGGATCTCATCCTGGTCTCTAGAACTTTAAGAAATGAATTTGTATTGTTTATAAGCCATCAAGTCTATGAAAATTTGTTACAGTTGCCAGAACACACTAAGATAGTACATATTAAAAACATATTTCCTCAACTATCCTAGGAAATTCTGATCTAGGAGGGTTAGGTTGGGTCTCCTGGCAACTTAAAAACCAAAAACCATCCTGCTCCCCGGGTTTTCACCTCAAAACAACACCATCATGACCTCTGGTGGCTGGGCCCAGGCACCGTATATATGTGTGTATGTGTATGTGTGTGTGTGTGTGTGTGTGTGTGTGTGGGTGGGTGGGTGTATAATTTTTAAAGAAAATAATTCCATTTATAATAGTGTAAAAATAATAAAATATTTTTAAAAATTTTTTACAAAAGAAGGGCAAGATTTATACACTGAAAAGTGTGAAATACTGAAGAAGGAAATTATAGTATATCTGAATGGATGTAAAGATATCACACATACATGGATCAAAAGACTTTTTAACATTTTTTAAGAATCCTCGGGTAGCTCTAATGTACACCTAAGGCTGAGAATCACTGTTCTTAGATAATGCTCAGGCAACTATTGAAATGAATTCTGGAAAAATGCTGTGGGATAATACATTTTTACTTCCGTCATTTCCTTAAAATAAAAGATATTGCATTTGAGTATGAAAATATTAAAATTAGATGATTTCTGTATGGGACAGATATCATATAGGGCCTTTTTGAGTATCAGATATTAATGATTTCTGACATGAATAAATTCCTTAGTCTTCTTCAAGAACTTCACCAATATTTTATTTGGGCTTTTAATCATATATACTTTGCTCTGGTACACCTTTAGCAACAGACTATATGTACAGATAGGAAGCAAATTATCAGATGAAGTAAATAATGTGAAGCGAGTGGAGGTTAATTGTGATAGAATTTAAATTGTGGCCATGAACAGACTTAATTATCCACACCATTGTTTTGCTTCCAGAAAAGAATCTGCACGGGTATATTTACCTAGATTATTGCCAGTGTGGTGGCTCATAATTGTACACTTAAGACTTTGGAAAATGCTGAAAGAGCCAGGTTCTGATCTGGATAAGAGCACGAGGATGTTGGCAGGTTATTATGCTTCTTGATTTCAGGGAGTTCAGCTTTATTCTTTCAATGAGGTACACAGTTGAGGAAGATCCAGTACCAGATGGTGATGTTGGCTAGGAGTGGCTTTCTCACCTACATTTGGCAGCCTTACTCGGAAGTGGTGCTTTCAGTGCCTGAGACTTCCAGTCTAGGCTGCTTAACATGATCACGGGGAAGCGTTGGGTGGTATGGATGCAATGACACATCTCATTAAAGGTCTTGCAGCTATGAACATCTGACATCTGTGCTGAAAATAGGACTGAATGCAGCTTTCAGTGGTTATAGATTCAAGTGGCGTGTTGTCTTTTAAAGGCACTACTGAAATTCATCACATTTTCCAGGCTGGTAATTTCTAGGGGCATTTTGGACTTGGAGACATGGATAATGATCTAATGGACTGCCCATTTTAAATATGGTCTTCTGTTAAATAGGTTCTCTCTTTCCCAGCGTTAAGATAATGATTTTAGCTGATGACTTATTTATCACTTAATAATTATAATTATCATAATTTAATACCTAAGATCTGTTATGATACTGTATGTGGAGGCAATACAACGGCCCTCCAAGGCGATTCGTTTTTGTGGTTGAGGAACCTGGGGCTCTAAGAGATTAAGGAACTTGCTGGAGGCCATACAACTCCTAAGTAGTAGAGCTAGTATTCTGCCAGCTCCCCAGCAAGGACTCTGTTCATCTTGCCACCAACTCCTACAGTTTGTCCTGGAACAGCCTTACCATGCATTTCTGTAAAGTGCAGAAAGTGGATGTCTATAAACGTTGGTTGTCTTTTAGTTTAGTATTAAAACCAAGAAGAAGAAGAAGAAAAGCTAAAGCAACTGGATTCAACCTTCAAGGAGCTTCCTGTCCAGGCTTTTAACTCATTAAAGAATAACATTCTCATTCTTTATATACATTTATAGAGGCTTTAATTTTAAGTTTTTAAAACACTACATGATTGCTTTTTATCAGAGACACTAATGAAATTACAAAATAATAAGAAGCAAATCTGGATGTGTTCATCTTAAATTTGGCCTGGCTCCTCACAGAGGCAGAAATTCAATTTCACTCCCTTCCCTGTCCTCCTTCTCAAAGCCCTAAAGCATAATCCCATTGGGAGTCCCCTCTATTTCCCAAAGGAAATATTTCATTCATATAATGTCTCCTTTGTAATCAACACTGAGAAATGTCACTTTGATTAAACACAACTCTGAATGACTAAGACCACAGTACAATAAATTCTCCAGAGCTATCTTTCAGAACAACTGATTGCTCTCCGGTCTTAATCCTCCAGAGTCTTATTTAATCAAAATGATGTTGCTAATTAAGGATTAAAACCTCCGAATAGAATAAAAAAGAAGGATTTTTCTTTCTCCTTTGGGCAGGTCAAGGAGGCAGAATTTGCCATAAGGAAGTAAAGAGTCCCTTCCACCTTCAGTAAACGGCATTTTCTCTGACATTAGGACTTAATCCAAAATAGGCCTGAGTGCTTTGTAATATTAATATATTGGGGGTGGGGGAGGGAGAGAAAGAGAAGGGGAACTGCTTGGATGACTACATATACCAAGACAATATTTACTTTAAATGTTTCTCATTTGATGCTTTTAAAATGAAAATTTTAAGCATTTTTGTTTGATGCTATCTGTGCATTGCTATTAACCATTGCAAACACTGATGGAAAGACAAAATATTTTAGAAAAATGCTGGCAATTCATTTCACAAAAACAGAGGGAATAAAAGACTTAACATATCTGTGTTAGTCAGCTTTCAGTCTCTGGGCAGTGCATGGTGACAGGGAACATGTGAGGAGCAAAGCTGCTCACATCTTGATGTCCAGGCAGCAAAGAGAGTGAGTGGAAAGGGCTGAGGTCCCATTGTCCCCTTAATGGGCGCACCTGCAGTGACCTGCTTCCCCTGCAAGGTGCCACCTCCTAAAGGTTCCCCTGCCTTCCATCATGGTCTAGGGACTAAGACTTCAATACATTGGCTTTCCAGGTCCAAACTGTAGCAGCATCTCCCATCTATTTGACATCTGCTAATGATTAACAAAAAACAAAAATATTCTATGCTAAATTCTGAACTCGTCTTCTTTAAGTTCCAAATTTCAATTTTTTTTCTTGAGTTTCTATTTAATTATAGAAAGTGGTTCCTTTAAAAACACATAAAATAATGAACTATGTATGAATGCAATGGAAAAGACAAAGATTCACAGAAAAGTATTTTGGTTTTTCATGAAATACAAACACTTAAGTTTTGGGGTGAATTGGGTTAGAAACAGGTGCTGGTTGATGTTAACGAATTATAAAATACTTCCATATTTTGTCATCTCCTCTGTGCATTGGCCTGTGAATTTATAATCCCTGCCAAATTAGTCTATTACAATGTAGATATAACTAATAATATAACAGCTACCATTTTTTTGATCACTTGCTATGTGCCAAGTTTTCTGTAGGCGATGTGCATAATATTGCCTTTAATAAAACCTGAGAAATATTATTATCTCCCTTCAGAAATGAGTAAACTGAATTAGAGAACAAATGATTTGTTCAAGGTCAGTAAGTATGTACCAAGTGCAGTTGAGACTTCCAACAGGCCTGTTGTGGCTCCAAAGCTGTATTCTATTCAACACATCAAGCCACTTTACATCTTTTTACTTGGAGGATAAATTTATCAACGTGTCATGGGAGTGGGCTGATTAGCTGGGCTGGTCTGACCCATATGTTCCCATGATTATTGACTGAAGCATTGTCACAGACATCATTCATCACGTACCCAGTTCAACCAGGGACAAATACCAGTGAATTTATAGTATTCTGCCAGCTCCCCAGCAAGGACTCTGGTTGCTGCGAACATGAGACCAGGATTGAACAATGAGAAAACCTAAAAGGGAGAGGATTGTCATAATTTTTTTTTTTCTTAACCAGTGCTACCTACCAGTTAAAAAGAGATGTTCGTTTCTTTGATTTGTGCTCCTGAAGACCATAAGCAGCCTGTGGACAGACAATGGCTCTTATTCCTCCTGTGCCAAGGGAGATGGCTAGCAGTGCTACGTGAAACAGCCTGTTCTGCTCCTTGGTAGGTATGTGGTTAATCACGTGGTAAGAGCCTATGTAGGAATCTTCTGAGGGGAAAGCAACCCCAGATAACAAGGCAGTGCCTGTATGGAGAGAAAAAAAAAAAAAAACATGGAATCACCAATCACAGCACAAATAAGGTTTTTCCTCTGAAAGTGGCATCATTATATAATTGTCTTATTAAGATATTTATGTTAATCATTGCAATTTCAGAGATAGCCTGATTTTCGTAAGTGTAAAATTTTCCTCTATTGTGTGTATTAACCAGAGTTCTCGTGTTTTTGTTTCCTGTCCCTACCCCAAACTTGAACTATCTTTACCTCTCAGATTGTGTAAGCAAATTGTGTCGATTTTAACAAAACTAAAGCAATTTAGAAAAACATCATGTCAAAAATTAGGATGTCTGTATCAACCCCCACTCCACCCACCATGTAAGAGAAAATCACTGTTAACATGCTATTTGTTCTTAATAGAGTGATAGGAAACATGGTGATCTCAGATAGCTCAGAAACTTGTTAGAAACGTTTGAGAAGAATATTATAATAGAGGAAAGCACAATCTGTTGTTTCCATTTCTATATCTCTTTCTTCCTTCAGTGCTCTTCTTACTTTTTTTCACACAGCTACATGGAACCCCTGAAACACAGAGGTGAGAAACCTGAAGAGATAGGAGTGGGACTTAGATGATGTGGTACCTGCTGGAGAGGGGGAAGACATAAAGTGGCTAAGGAGGGTTTGAGCATCCTCCTCACTTCCATGCATAGGTGACATACTAGATGGTTTTTCTTGTTTAATGAACAGGCATTTGTTTAACCCTTTATATTTTGCAAAGAATTTTAATATACTATATTGTTTCCTCTTGGAAAAACTTCGTGATGTCAGAGAATAGATTTTCTTATTCCAATTTAAAAAAATAGGCTCAGTGAGGTTCAGTGACTTGCTCAGTATTATAGAACAGCCCAGATGTAATTTTCCTCTTCTAGTGCTTCCTATCAGCAAGTGGTCAAATTATCAGGTTTTCTGAAATGGCATCCTCTCCCCCCCACCAGATTGTAAATGTAATAATTCTTATTTCAGAAAATTTGAGAAATACAGGAAACCATCTCTCCCCCCCAAAAATGCCCATACTCTCATGACATGGAAATAATCTTCACCATTAACTATATTTTTATAAGCTATATTTATAGTTATGTTTTATATAAATAACAAATTTGAGATTATGCTGTTGATTCCTTTAACCAAATAATATAAACAAATTTAAACGACTTTATATATATTTTTCAATATGATTTCTAAGTCATTATTTGTTTTAAAATCCCTTTTTAGTAATTGTGAATGAATACTGCACAAATATTGTGACATGTAAATGTTTTAGACATCTTTGATTATTTCCTTAGCCTAAGTTATTATCCATAGCATTCATATTTTTATGGCTTTTAATACCACTAACAAATGTTCTTTAGAAATGTAACAAATTTACCTCCCAACATTATTTTATGAGATGGCTTGCATTAATACTAGTTATCATCATCATTTTTTTTTTGGCAATTTGATTAGTGAAGAATGGCTTGTCCATGTTAGTTTTGTTCTCTCTTTTTTTAAAATTAATTTGGCATTAGCATTTTTGGTATGAATTATTTTATAAGCTGTTTAATGTGCTTAGTTTTCTCATATAGACAAAAATGACGTCTCATGCTTCTGTCTTCTTACAATGGCTTTTACAATGTGAAGAATATATGGACTCAGTTATCATTCAGTAACAGACTGATTTACTTCAAGGGTGGATCCCTTAATTTATTGGGTTTGAAATGTTTCCTCTCAAGGTTAGGCAGATGTACAACGAGTTGTTCTTTTTTCTCTGAAGAACAGTACGAGGCCTGGTAGGCAAAGGGTTAACCAAATATGATAATAAAATAAATTATTTCATGCAACAACCACTTGTTTAAGGACAAGACATTTTAGTCCATATGGTACTTTGTGTAGGTTAAAAAGGCACTTTATTTTCATCTTTTGAGAAAATGTCATAGTATATTGATTTTGTTAGATCAAAATTTTATTTCTATCTGCTATAAAATTGACATAACAAAAGTACAAATCTATAACACATTTGACTAAAATTCTCCTCTTTGGAATGTTCTATCATGTCCCACACATTCGTCATGTATGTATTTGACAGTCTTGTTTAAAGCACCAAGATGTGCCGTATCTCATTAGATGGCAGGGGTCCCTGGCTCTTTCCTCTAGGAGCAAATAAGTCCATCAGATAAGTCATGGTGTGTCACAGGCCAGGCATGGGCTGTGTGTGTGAACTATGATCCTGAGTACACAAGGGGACTGGACTGACGTTGCCTCTCTGTTTGGGCTGGCGACGAATGGGTCCTTTTCGCTCGCTCTGCCCACGGTCCCCACACAGCCCATGAAATGGGCATGGTCTTCCAAGATGTCAGTCAATCTGCTGACCACAAGACATCATGAAGCTAGACTCAACCCCCTGAAACCTGATCCCTTGCCTCCTTGGGGTGGAACTTTCTCAAGTGTCTTCCGCTCAATAAAAAGGGTTTCACAATGTGCTCCTCTCTATTTTGTCTGCCTCCCTTGCCTCTCTTGTGGGAGCTGAAGAACCCCAAGAAAAACATATTTTCTCTCAGTGTGGTTATTTGTGCCAACCCAGTTTGCCTGGAGTGACCCTGACTGATTTAGTTGTGTGTCCCCGCAATGGTGGTGGTTTGTAGCAATTCAGAAGTCATTGTATGATAAAGAAGTAAATGTAATCAAATGGGGATGGTCAGCATGTGGTTGAATACAGAGAAGCTGGTAAGCAACACTTTGCGGACCTTGGAGATGAGCAGAAATTTTCAAATGTTGAATGTGGGATAGAAAGATAAAGGAAAGTGATGATTTCAGGCAGATAAGAGAATAGTAGGGAAGTTAAGGACAAGTTCAGCATGTTGGAGTTGCACGTTGAGAAAGAAGTTTGCATAGATAAATTCTGTACAGTTGTAAAGTTTCTTGTACACTTTAGATTAATAAATTTGGGTTTTATTTTTTAGGTTATTAGATCCTGTGTGTGTATATATATTTTTTTCTTTTAAAAAAATCAATGTCATTGGTAGAATTGCATATGGACTGGAATAAGACTGACAACTGGTAGTATAGTAAGTTGGCCATGGTCAAGAAGAAGAAAGCTGATTTTTTGAGCTGAGTTTATAGAAATTCAGACAGAAGACACATTTCTGATAGAACCTCTGATATTTAGTGACAGGTTGGAACCTAATGGTACTTGTGAGTGGGAAGACAAGGAAATAACTTATAGTAAGAAAGTGAATGGATATGGAGTTGACATAGGTTTTCTGTTTGCCAAATTCAAAAGTAAAGTTTTCTGTTCTGGTCTGGTGACTTTCCCTGGAATTTAGACTGATAGGAATTATCAGGTTAAGCAAGAAGTTACCAAATGCTGCTGAAGTCGCCTGTTATGGAGTCAAGCAGAATAAATTATTCATGTTTTTGTTTAAATGTTTCTTTATCAGAAAGCATTCCCTGATAGAAAATAGCAACTCTGTCACTGTCTATTTCATTCCATACCCTTACGGGGCTCTATTTTTCATTGTAACACTTATTATACCACCTGACATAATATCTATTTGTGTGTTTATTTTCTCTCCCCTTACCTGAAAATCAGCTTTAGCAGAAACGGACTGTTTTTCCCTCTGTTACATTCCCAGACCGTGGGACCATCACTGGCACAGAGTGGTCAACAAGAAGTATTTGCTGAATGTTGAGTCTATATTTGCCATGCAGCAACTTGGCTTTTATTTTGCAGAACTTAAGCAGTGACATTTAAAAGTTCAAATCATGCTCTAATCAGTTTTCTGAATGGTAATTTGCTATTGTCTGAAATTTTGTGATAGGTAGAGCACCTGGTATCTGTCATCCTTTCTTCCTTTTTCTCCCTGCCACATGCATTTCAGTTGTACTTCTTGCTAATAGTGAACAGTAAACCACCTTCTCAAGTTCCTCAGCTCAGAACTGAGGAGATGAATTTGGCTTCCCCATTGTTTTGTATCTATATTTAGTTTCCAAGTTTTTATAGCTTTTCACATGTTCTTTCCTGACTTGACACTTCTCTATTGCTTAAAGCATCATCCTGAGACTTTTTTTGGGGTCTCTATTTAATCTCTAACTGTGGTTTGCCACCCTGTTTATTGATGAAAACCGTTTTCTCAAAAGTTATCCCCATCATATCTTCAGTGACTCTTGTCTAAGAAGAATATTCCAGCTTAAAATTCTAGACTATTCATCAACTTGATATTTCCCCAGCACTTCTCACAAGATCCCCAAGCTTTTTAGGTATATTTATTTCTCTGTGTAATGAAGCACAGTGTAGTGCTTGAATGCACACATTTTCAAAAGCATATAACCATAGTTAAAAATATAGAAGTTATAATTTCCTATGCTTTCTTAATTAACCTATGGTTAATTGACAGACTTTTTTTTTGGTGGGGGAGGGGGTGGTACTGGGTATTGAACCCAGGGTACTCTTCCACTGAGCTACATCCCAGCCCTTTTTATTTTTTATTTTGAGACAGGGTCTCACTAAATTGCCCAGGCTGGCCTCAAACTTGGGATCCTCCTGCCTCAGTCTCCTGAGCAGGTGGGATTATAGGTATGGACCACTGGACCTGGCTTAAATATAGGCAAGAATACTGAGACAAGAGGATTGCAAGTTTAAGACCAATCTCAACAACTTAGCAAGGCCCTAAGCAACTTAGTGAGATCCTGTCTCAGAATAAAAAGGACTGAGGATGTGGCACAGTGGTTAAGCCCCTCTGGGTTCAACCCCTGGTACCAAAAAAAAAAAAAAAAAGGCCATCTTTTGATGCAAACATTCTTCAATTCTTCCAATTATTCTACATGAACTACAAAAAACTTTTCATCACATTTCATCCTTTTTTTGTGAGGCGAATTAATTTCATGTTTCACATAGAATTTGTAAAATAAATTTGTGTTTGGGATATTAAGTGGGAAACAAAGACATTCTAAGAAGAACAGAAGATAGACGTGTAAAGAAATAGTTGTTATATAATAAATGCTGTGCTATATGTATCAAAGCATCCTTTAACACACTCATATTTATCAGCATCTTAAATAAAATACAGAGTGAAATAGACTGAAACAGCATTCTTACTTCATTTATCACACTTTGTGCTAAGAGCAGGATAAGAGTAACATAAACCAAAAAGTCTAACCAAAATCTCTTCAGTTAAATTGCAAAACAGCCCAGTCAGCAGGGGAGCACTTACCTAGGAAATGTAGAAATAAGCAGATATACACCGGTTTATTTCTTCCTAGGTAGATGTCAGCCAGCCACCCCACAAGCACAGGAGTAAGTATCGAAGTTCCAATAAAACACAAGTTCAAAATGGCTGCCTGGTAATTGTGGTAGCCCAGTTTGACGGTGCAAAAGGGGATCATGTTGCAGACGACTTCAAAGAAGGTGAATCTCTCACACAGCTCCACCAGAAGCAAGCAGATTCCAACCTGAATTTTTTTCACAGAGTTTGGCGATGAAAAATAACCAATATGTCTTATAGTTTTCTCCCTCTCAATGCTGAGATGTAAGGCCACTTCCTCATCTGTTATTGTAAAGTGTGTAACAGACATGACCACCCTCCTTGAAAACAACTTGTGTTAGTGGTTTGGACTTGGTGATTTTTACCCCCATCTCTCTAATGAGAAAATAAGTAAGATTGTTGCTTTGAATTTCACATACCTATGCAAAATTTTTTTTAAGGCTTTTGCACATTAATGTTGTTCATTTTCATGATCCAGAAGCACAAGAGAGGAGACTTGAGTATTTGAACATTCATGGTTCAGTGTAGCCAAATCTGATTTGTTTGTTTAATTACTTAGAGACTAAATTAGGCTCTTCCTCCAAAATTATATTGAATTACATGAATCCAGTTGCCTATGTATGGAAACTCGTCTGCCTCACACTGATAAAGGTTTAAATACTGAGGCAGAAGAAGCAGTTTTTCAGGAGAATTTGAGCAGAGATCAAGAAATAATTTGAGTCTAATAATTTCTGATATTTTAATTAAACAAGCCAGAACATTACCAAGAGATAAAATGCAAAAGGAAATCTGTTTTGAGGGGGCAGGATACCTTATCATTATTACATTTCTTGTTATTTTTGGTTGGGATTCTGATAAGAAAGTTAATTAGGTAACAAAAGTGCTAGTACATTTAGGTAACAAGCAGAGTTTACAAGAAAGTAATTTAAGTGTATTAATGAAAGGAGAAAATATTAGACAAAACCCCACTTCCTTTAAGTTGACCCCATGCTTGTAGAACAGACTCTCAGAGGAAATCAGAATCAAAAGGCACCATTTGACTTCCTTATTATTAATCAGCAGTTAGGGATATAGCAACCAGCTTCCACGTGCTTTGGGGAATATTGGATCTGGTCTCACCCTGACCTTCCAGCTGGTTGAATGGATATTAGCATTCTACTTTGGAAAGCAGGAGGGTACCAATTAAGCTAAAAAAAAAATGGCATCAAAACACCACCTTATCATTTAGGGTTTAGCTACAAGGACATAGGAAGACAAGAGGATGGAACAATTGGGTTAAAGTCATAATGATTCAGAACATGAGTATAGGAATGTTATTTTCTTATTGGAGTCAAAGCCAAAAGACCACTGGGCATGGTGACACATGCCTATAATTCCAGAGATCCGCAAGGCTGAGACAGGAGGATTGTTCAAGGCCAGACTCAGCAACTTATCGAGGCTCTAAGCAACTTAGTGCGAGCCTATGTTGATATTTAAAAAGTTGGGGAGCTGGGGATATGACTCAGTTAAGCTCCCCTGGGTTCAATCCCTGGTATCAAAACTACACAAAACAAAACAAAAACCAAAAGACTAATGAAGATTTTAGACTCTTATATGATTAGTTTTTGTCCTGAGAGATTGGAGCAAAACACTTTCTTTTGATCCCTTCTGATAGTCTTATTGCACCAGTAGCTATTTTTATCTGCTCAGCATCACTTTTTCCCACTTTATCAATCATGTTCTATTTTTCCTTTGTGTAGAATGATCAGGCAATTTATTACCCAAATTTGGGCACTTTTGTGAGTGAAACGTACATTACCTGTAGTTACTACTGAAAAACTGGTGTAAACTAAGATTGTCCAGGGCCAACTCCAACATGGTGTCAACTTACTTTTGGGGAATAATGTTCAATTAATACATGAATTCATGGTGGGGCTGTTAATCATAGTGTCATTGTTTTTCCCACCAAGGGGATCAATGCATGGCCTAAGAGATTCTTTGTACTTCTCCCCTTAGCAGTTATAGTCATGTGTGAAATGACTCAAGAAAGTACATGTTAGAAGTTGAACCTTTCATAAAGCAGTACCATATGAAATTGTCCATGAACCTCAGCCCTCTCTGGTTCTTATCCTTTAGGAGGCAGGAAAAGGTTGCCCTTCTGTAAAAGGAAATCAATTTAGAGAGGTCAAGGTCTTCAGGAAAGTGTTTGAGCATTTTGAGGAACCCTCAACTGGGTCCAGAGTTTTATTTGGGTTTCAGCATTACCTCCCAATCTTTCGGGGGTAATATCTGGTATGTACTTTCATATGTCATCCAAGCTTATCAGAATAGAAGAGGAACCATGTACAAGTTTTCCATCTGCCATCTTCAGAACTCCACTAGTATGGGCCAGTGGGCAACATGCCATAGGCTCAGATCCTCAGCCTCCTGCTCCATCTCATCCTGGGACCAGCTGCATGTTAGAAATTGGTGGTGATGGTGGTTGTGGGGTCCTTCAGACCTGAAGGTACCACAGTGGATGTCCCAGCACCACCCATGCTTTAATTTTTGTTTTGTGAAAAGACATTCTCTGTGTAAACCCCCATTCTTCCATTATAAAGAGGTTCTGAAAATTATACAGTATCTATACATTTGTCCTTGTGCCCAGTGTGAGAGAGAATTATTTTAACCCTAGATGATAATACCTCGTATAGTTCCAATCTCATAATTCTCCAGTTTGATATATATGTTCCTTTTTCTGAGGATGACTAAAAGTAAAAGCTGACTGGGTGTGGTTGTATGTGCCTGTAATCCCAGAAACTCTGAAGGCTGAGGCAGGAGGATTACAAATTCAAGGCCGGCCTAGGCAATTTGGTGATAATCTGTCTCAAAAATAAAAAATAAATAAATGAATAAAAAGCTCAGTGGTAAAGCATCCTGGGTTCAATTTCTAGAAGAAAAAAAAATTGAAGGTTGTTGTACTCTTGCAGGGTTTTTCTTCCACACCATACAGTGACCATTCTGGACCTTGCTATTGGGTTGAATTCTTTGTAGAAGTGTATCTATACAATGTAAGTAAGATGAATGAGTTATCACATTATGATGGTTAATTTTAGTGTCAATTTGGTTGGGCAACAGTGTTCCTATATTTGATCAAGTGTTCTGGATGTTTCTGTAAGGGTGTTTTTGGATTTTGAGTAAAGTAGATTGACTCATCCAATCAGAGGGCTGAATAGAACAGAAGATGCATCTTTGTGGAGCAAGGGGGATTTCTCTAGCAGACTGCCTGTGGAGTTCATCTGCAAAAGGGGCTCTTCCTGATTTTCCAGCAATCTGCCTTGGACTCAAACCTCCACTCTTTTCTGAACCTCCACTCTTTCAGCCTCTCCTGTTAGAATGTGGGCTTACCAAATCTCCACAATCACGTGAATCAATCCTCAGAATAAATTATTTCCTGTAATGCACATCCTACTGATTGTTTCTCTGGAGAACCCTTACCAATATAGATACCATCTATATTAAGGCCCCCCTTTTCTTTCTCTTTGATCATGAAGGAGGAAAAATAAAGAGCTTAAGAGTATGGAATCCATAGCTTCCAAATTCATATATTTAACTGAGACACATCTCCTGAGTTCCCAATAAACTGATGGACATCTTCCCCTAGCTTTCTCACTGAAAATCAAATAGGTGTTCTAAGCTTAACTTGTTAACTTCTTTCACATTGTGTTCCTTTTGCCTTGTTTTCTGTGTGGTTTACAACATCACCCCTTACTTAAATATTCAGGTTAGAAGAAATGTCTCTTCGTTTCTTCCTGGTTTATTATATCTACGTTTTCCCAGGAAACAATTCTTTTTCCATATTTTATTGATGCATTATAACTATACACAATGGTAGCATTCATTATTACATATTCATACATGCACATAGTGTAACAATATAATTTGGCTAATGTTGTTCCCAATTATTTTCCCTTTCCCTCTCTTCCTCCCTCCCCTTAAACCCCTTGCTCTATTCTACTGGTCTCCCTTTGATTTTCATGATATCCTTTCCCCCATCTTTCTTGTGATTTTTCCTCTCTAACTTCCACATATGAGAGAAAGCATATGATTCTTGATTTTCTGAGTTTGGCTTATTTCACTTCGCATAATGGTCTCGAGTTCCATCCATTTTCCTGCAGATGACATAATTTCATTCTTCTTTATGCCTGAATAAAACTCCATTTTGTATATATACCATATTTTCTTTATCCATTCATCCACTGACAGATAAATAGGCTGGTCCCATAATTTGGTTATTATGAATTGTGCTGCTATAAACATGGGTATGCATGCATTTCTACAGTGTGCTGACTTTAGGTCTTTAGGATAAATACCAAGGAGTGGTACAGCTGGCTCCTATGGTGGTTTTATTCCTAGTTTTTTTTTTTTTTTGAGTTATCTCTATACTGTCCCAGGAAATATTTATGGAGTACCTAACATGTTCCAGCCACTATTTTAGATTTTGGGGTTGGGGAGGAGTGTCAATTAAAATTTCTAAATATTTCATAAATTCATTCTTTTTCTTCATCTCTGTGTTACCATCTTAGGTTGAGCTGTCTGACATTTCTGGCTTGCATTTTTGCCTCCAGTCGTGCTTCTTTATCAAACCTCAGTCGTTTGCATATCATTTTCATCAATTTTCCATAGTTGTATGTCCTCTTTTCCCTCTGACTGTCCTGATTTTTGTCATCTCTTATAGTTATATTTAAAATGCTTTGATTTTTTAAAAATCAATTAGTATGTTTAACAAGGAAACTTTAAGTTAATGCTGTAAATGAAATCATTTGCCATAAATAGAAGGTAAAACAAATATAACATGAATTAAGAATAATACTTAACATTAAGTACTTTTTTTCTTGGTGGGTGAGGCTCTTTTTCAAGTATGAATTCATTTATCTTAGAAACCATCTTATGAAGAAGCTATTACTTTTATGATCACATTTGAACATCATAGGAACGGAGGCACTTATAATTAAAGAACTTAACACCAGTAATAAGTAGCAGAGCAGGGACTGACACTTAGGAGGCTGATGCCAAACCTATGCTCAACAGATGCTTTTTCTTTTACATGATAAAAGTGATTGAAAGATGATGGACAAACAACCACTTTCACTGCTAGATTCCACATTACATAATGCCCATGCCACATGTTACCTAGAGGCAATTCAATTTCTAAGATAGTAGTAGATACTCTTCCTTTTTAAACCTCCAGATTGTTTTTTACATGTTAATTTTCAATGTGTTCCCCTGCTTAAAGTCTGCAAATAGTTCTTTTGGACTATGGGTTCAAGTTATGCTGGAGCCTGGAGTGTCAGGCCCTCTAAGACCAAGTTCCTGACTGGTGGCACTTCCCTGCCACCTGCCTGGGCTGGACCACATGCTCACAGTCTTGTGGCTGTGCCAGGCTCTTGCTTCTCTGCTATATCATACACTGTTTCTTTTGCTGTGAACATTTTGTTTTTCACTCACTTTGGGGACTTCTCTTCATTCTTTAAACCTCAGTATAAGAATTGCATCAAAGCTAGACTCTTCTTTGTGCTTTAAAAACACTGTGTACATCTCTTTTAATGCATATTATATTAATGAGTTTGTATGCCTATTTTTGTTGCTGACTATGAGTTCTTGGAGAGTGGGTGCAATTTCATACGTATTTCTCCTTTGCTTAGCACTGTGCCTAGGTTGTGCTAGTTATTTTAGTATAAGACTAATGGCTTACAGTGGCAGTGCCATGTGACATACCCTAACACGAACATTTAAATTATTGATGAATGTTAAAGCCCTCACTTTTAAGCTCATCATTTGCTTAGAAAATAGTTAAGACATGTTCTGAGGACATCATGTCTCCCTGGAAGGAAGTCATCTTTCCATGTGAAGGAGGGAGATTGGTGATACTAGATGCAGTTAGGACTGGTGGCATCTGAATTTGAAAGTTCATCATTTTAGACCAGCTGTCCTCTAATTTCAAGTGTATACAGCTTTGGTTTTGAAACCGACCATTTTGGACAAGCTCTTTATTTTAATTAAAGATCTGAGCAGTCAAGTGGTTGGTCTAAGGCAACCTGACAAATTAAAGCTCATCCTGCAATAAAATCCATGCCTCTTTGCTGCCAGTCCAGTGTTATTTCTACAACATTGCAACTGGGTGAAAATCTACCCTGGAGCTTTGAAGTTTGAGTATCTTGAAAGTAGAAATTGAGCTGGACCAGTAGAACTTATGCCTATTCAGATTCATAGTGTAGTAGAAATGCTTTTAGACCCTGTTCTTATCTACACAAATTTGCACAATAAACTTAGCTTCTTGGGATGTCAGTGTCTTATGTAGTGACAAAGGGCTTTGGATTTAATGATATTTAAGACTCTTTCTAGTTCTCTGAGTCTCATTTCCCTTGCTAAAGACTCTGGAAATTTACAAGGAATCATCTTCCTATAAATTTTACTTTTCATATATGTAAACTATGCACAGGGTATAAGTAAGATTTAACTATTTTAAAAGATGCAATCACCATGGCTATGGTTAAATTTTTATCTTTGTAGTACTGTCCCTGTGGATCCGATTTGAGAGGTAGGGATAGTGGAAAATGGAGGAAGAACCACTGCAACTCTCTCTCCCCCTGGACCCCAAAGTTAAAAAAATTATCCCTGGCTTTTCAAAATTTATACAGGAGAAAAAACAGAAAAATTTAAAATATGGTTATAAATAGCTCTTTGGTTCTGATTTTATTGTTTCTTCAAACTCTGCAAATTTTATTCTAGGGACTTTATTCAAAGACTTGTAATTACCTAAGCTAAGCAGTTTTTCATACTTTCAAGGCTCTGGCATTATTGCACCTGTACGACGGCTTTATAATTCAGTAGTAATTGAACAGCAATTATTTTTCATGATGCATGTACATTTTTATATCAGATTGTTGGCAGATATTCTTTATGATGATGTCGTTTTCACTAATGAGGAAATTAGAGCAAGTTATCTCATAGAGTGAGATACCTTTTGCTAATTCATTTCCTAGCTCCTGACTTGAAAAGTTTTTGTATAATAAAGCAACATATACAAATGGAAGAAATGTTATCTCTAAATCCAGGAAGGGTTGGGGGGTGGTGGTGAACTATTTCGTAGAACTACTAAGGTCCTAATTGTCTGGTTCACATAATAGATTCTCATAGTAAGTTTGCATATGAATTTATGTGTATATTTAGAGTGTAAAATTCTAGGAGAATAAAGACTTAGCCTTATCCCACTTTTAAGTGTTTTATAGGGCCCATGTAGAATAGGTCCTCCAATGAATAATAGACTGAGTTACACAATAGTTTGACCTAGGACAAAAAAAGTGGAAAGCTGGTATGATTATCCAACAAACTGGGGCACCAAGTCATTCAAATTAGACCTATTGGAAGCAATCAAAATTTAACATTTATTGAGCAAGTGTTATGACAGGTAATCCACCTGATGGTAAAGACTTAAAAGTAAATAAGGCCTGATATTTAACTTTGAGTCTAGTCTAATAAGTACTATGTATTTCAGATGTGCCACATATACACACATGGCTGTGATATATAATTAACTTCATTTATTCAAGAAATTTTATTTAACACATACTGTATAAAGTAGGGAGGATACAAAGAAAAAGGCTCAGATTTGACCTTCAAGGAATATGCAGTCTGGATCTACAGACAAAAACATACATGTACAAAGACAATTAGAAAACAGTGACAATTGTTCTCCTAGAGGTACACACATGGGGCATTTGGGATAATAGATGTAGTAACCTTAATAAGACTGTGCAACACTTCCTGGAGAAAGTGATATCTTAGGGATGACGGGTTGATAGGGCCAGGAAGGTAGGGAAGTGTAATTTGGGAAAAGCAGGAAAAGGGTCATCACTATGTGAAACCAAATGAAGTTTAGAACTTCAGACACTTTTTTTTGTACCAGGGATTGAACCCAGGGATGTTTTTACTACTGAGTCACATCCCTAGCCCTTTTTTAAAAAAGTTTTTATTTTGAGACGGGTCTTATTAGGTTGCTTACAGCCTAGCTAAGATCATGACACTGACTTCAAAATTGCAATTCTCCATGTCAGTCTCCCAAGCTGCTGAGATTATACGTGTGCACCACAATGCCTGGCCTTCAGGCACTTTTTGATGATACTCAAGAATAAGGTGAGGAGGAGGAGTGGTGGGAGATGAGTTAGATGGAACAAAATTATGAATGACCTTTTATGGCATGATGAGGACTTTAGATTTTGTTCTGAAATACATTCTAGAGAGAAAAAATTTTTTTTCCTAGTAGCAATTGGAAGAATGGACAGGAAGTCATAGAAACTGGGTTGTATAGAACTAATCATAGATAGAAGTGATGAGGGCCTATTAATGGGCATTATTTTGGGGATGGAAACAAGGTACAGATTAAAAGGAGGAAAAATTTACTAAATTTACTAAAGTTTATGATTGATTTAAATATCTGTGGTAGAGGAGGAGAAATTAGTTGGCTTCTAGAATTTTGACTAGTGAAATCTCACAGTGTTATTCCCTGAGACAGATTAGTGGATGGGATTGGCAACCGCAGATTGCATGGAAGTAGGAGATGAACTGGTGGGTTCCCATGTATCACTTTTGAGAAGCCATGGAAGATACAGAAACAGATGCTCAGAATACTCACATCTGATGTTGAAGAGGCAAAATGTTGCTGGGAGCCATTAGCCAAGTAGGTATGACAATTTCCTTGCCAGCGTACCCCATGTTGCTGACATTTTGCAGTGACATTGAATGTAGGTGACCTTGCTCAAGGACCAGGGTGGATTAGGGTGTTCCCGGTTTAAGATAATAGGGTTTAGGGCGTTCCCAGTTTAGGTTCCAGGTTTAAGGTTTAAGATTATTCCTGCTGGGAATAGGGCGTATCCTGCTGCCTGAGTTCCCCTTGAGTTCTCACGGGATTCAGACAGTATATTTTTTGGGGAGACAGAAGCCCAGTGGAGGTGGATTTTGGGCAGAGAACGTGGATTTCCCCAGAACGTGATTGTAGACGGCTGGTGTGAGTTCGGGAATAAAGAGTTGCTGTTTGAATCTACAAGCTGTGTGGTGGCTCGTGATTGTGTGCCCAGCCAGACTGCGGCAAAATGTGACCAAAGATTTAGAAGAATAGTTAGTTGAATGTTTACTGATAGCAGAGGAAACTGAAGGAGTGGTTGAGGCTATTTAATTGGGAGGTGAAAACAAGGGCAAAACAAAGCATCTTGGAGGATTTCAATATTTAAGAAAGAAAAAGTTATTTCTGTGGTATCATAGGAAAAATTTAAAATGAGAGGTGTGGGGTTGTCTGATAGATTTAGGAAGAACTAAATAGTCAAGTGTCAAATTGATAAGAACTAAAATGTACCTATCTGATTTAATAATAATTCAGATATTGATATCTTTGGTGGGGACCAGTTTCATTGATACATTAAGTAATATACCAAAGGTGTTTTCAAAGTGCTCAGGAAGAAGGAGGGATTCCACTGAGATACTTCCACTGTGATGGGGACTTGGGTGATATTGGAGGTGGGCATGAATAAAGAGGTAATCTGTCACATGGAAAAGGTAAAAAAGTGAACTCCACCTAGAGAAACATAATGGGAAAAATCATAGAGGCCTGATAAACATGGGGAAAAAAACCTTTGGGTCTCCTTTGGCCACCTCTACTGAGAGAAATTTATATGCAATATGGCTGGAGATAACCTCTCTCCCTTCTCCAGACCTACCCATTGATCACAGTGAGATAGAAGTCAATTTGTAAGGGAGATTCAGAAGTAGGGTTTGCAGAGGCCAGCCCTCTCCTCCACCCCAGACACAGGAAGCAGAGTATGGCAAGGCTGGGAATGGACACAAGAGAAAATAATACTGAAAATGCAGAAAGAGACTCCATTGAGGTGTCATAGGTACTGATATCTAAATATGTTAATTGACTGGAGTGGGCTAGAGATATTGGGCCCAGAGAATTGTATAAATGCTGACTTCATTTCCTTGCTGTGCCATACTTAGACTCCATACACATTTGGGTGAGTGATATGGAATGGAGAATTTAGAGAAAAAGCAGGTTGTGGTTGATAGTTTGTTTGAATTTGGGCATACTGGTCAAAATGAACTGGGGATCATTCAGATAATGATGGAAATATGGGTCTGGAACACAAGAATTTGAGCAATAAGGATGTTTACATGGGAATCACTAATGCTCATTACAACCAATAGAACAGATGAGATCACCCAGGACAAACCCTGTGGGAACTCCAAAAGTTCTGGATGGGGTAGTCATATATTTGTTTTCATTATTCACCCTTCCAGATTCTGATGGCATTGTGGCTGAGGGTATTAAATGGTAAGTAAGTAAGTGAAATAGAAACTGTTCAAATAATTTTATGTATTTTAAGAGTTCTTTTTAAGAAGAACTCCTGTAAGTTTTAAAAGAGAAAGAACAATTTAGATTGTTCAATTCTTTGTAGCTTTTTTATTTTTTAAAAATATTTTGATCATCTTTTTATTATGAATTTTTGCCTTTTTTTTTTAGGGTTTTTTTTTCTTGGTACCAGAGATTAAAGCCAGGGGTGCTTAACCACTGAGCAACACCCCCAGTTCTTTGTTTCTTTTTTTTCAATTTTGAGACAGGATTTCACTAAATTGCTTAGGGCCTCGGTAAGTTGCTGAGGCTGGCTTTGAACCCTTCCTGGCTGTCTACCTTTTTTTTTTTTTTTTTTTTTTTNTTTTTTTTTTTTTTTTGCTGGGCCTGATACATGCCTATAATCCCAGTGGCTCAGGAGGCTAAGGAAAGAGGATTGTGAGTTCAAAGCCAGCCTCAGCCACTTAACAACTTAAGTTGTTAAGGCCCTGAGCAAATTAGTAAGACCATCTCAAAAAAAAAAAAAAAAAAAAATGGTTGGGGATGTGGCTCAGTGGTTAAGCATCTCTGGTTTCAATCTCTTCCTACAGTGATGATCTGATTTAGATTGACTTATATCTTTCCATTATGTTTCCTGATTCCTCCTTTTTTTGACTTTGTACTTACAGTCATAACCTGTTTATCTGTTTAAAAAAAAAAAAAAAAAAAAAACCCAAACCAAACCTTTGGGCCTTCCTTTGGCCACCTCCATTGAGAGAAATCAATGACTATTTCCTGAATCTCTTTGTGCTGTGCTGACAGTCTCCATTTAACACCCAGAGAACATTTAGTTGTTGCACTCCCTTACATTTGCAATTCATTTTCTGTGTCAATTCGTGTGGTTGATATTATAAAAATCATTTTAAACCTAGTTTAACTTTTCTTTTTTAACGTTTGGCTTATTCATAATTTTATGAGCTATAAATTTTATTGCAATGTGAATTGCCTTTCCCATCTGCAGATAACTCTGAGGAAGTCCTTGGAGGAATTGCTTAGGATGTGGTAAAAAATGAAAAGAAAGGGACTTCTGTTGTGATTTGGTGCATGTTAGGCCAAAATGTATCCTTGAATAAAAAATGACAAGGAAAAAAAAGATTTGGGCTTTGTAAGTCCGGTTTTAAAAAGTAGTCACTCTAGCCAAATAGATAAGCTCTGTCTACAACACACAAAATGAAAATGAAATTCAATACAATTACATAGTTTATTGAAGAAATGGTTTTAATTTTTACAGAGTTCTTTTCAGCTGAAGATTTTCTTTGGTGTGAATTATCCAGATAAGCTGTCAATGAGAATTAAAATAACAAGGAAATGCAAGTTTCTATTTTTCCTATGAAATGCTGACCTAGTCTTGGTACAGATTAAACCTAAGGTCATTAAGGTCATAACAAATATTTATTGTGTATTTTAGTCTTCCTTAGGCCCATATTTTATCATTAAGGCAAGGCAGAAACTAAGTGCCAGAAATATGTATAAAGAAAATTATATCAATTGGTTTCATGTTGCATTTCTTTATATTGAAAAAGTCTAAACAACTCAAATAATACTAAAGAAAAATTCCAATAAGTTTTGGGTTCAAGTTCATCTGGTTTGTTGATTCACTACAAATAGTTTTATCTATTCCTTCTCTTTTCACTATTTAAACCTGTCCTTTTTATGATTTCCCATAATTTATAATGTTAGTACTAAAGAGTTTGGAATCGTCCAATTCCTGAGAAGCAGGAAGTAGAAGATGCTAGGTTTGACTCTTGCTCTGATTCGCACCTTGCCTTTTTTGTTTTGTACCTTATAGATTGTCCATCTGTAATAGAGGCCTTCATTATGTGTATTCATGCCATGTATACGCATCCCCCACCTGAGGACTTCTCCTTAGCTCTTTCCTCTGTCCATAATGCTTTTCTCAGAGATATCCACACATCCAACTTCCTTACTTCCCTTGAGACGTTACTCAGATACCATCTTCTTAATCAGGTCTACACTGAACTTCCTGTCTTAAATATCCCCACTCCACATGTGAGGATGATCTAATTTGCCTGGGAATTTTCTGGTTTTAAAACTGAAAGTCCCACATCCCAGGAACTTCATTTAACTCATTCCAATATTTCCTAGTATATCCAAAGTTTGTTTCTTTCTATCTGTCTCTCCATCTATCCTTCTATACCTATCAATCCACCTTCCCTTCTCACAATACATCTTTTTTATTTGTTTTAATTAGTTATACATGACAGTAGAATGTATTTATGTACTTTGATATGTCATACATAGATCGGATATAATTTCTCATTTTTCTGAGTGTTCATGTTGTAGAATCATATTGGTCATGCAGTTTATATATATATACACACAGTAATAATGTCTGTCTCATTCTACTATCTTTCCAATCCTCACATCCCCTCCCATTCCCTCCCATCACTTCCCTCTACCTAATCTAAGGTAATGCTATTCTTCCCTAGTGCCCCCTGCCTTAGTGTCACACATACATTTAATTGGATACTTCCTTGTACTAGATTAAGTTCCATAATGGTAGGAGTTTTTGCTATTCCACCATAGACACATTCCCAGGGCTCCAAAACAGTTCTCAATGAATATTTGTAAAATGAATGAAAAATACATGTGTCAGGGCATAATGGTAAAAATGAGAGTAGAAAGACCATGTTGACATTGTTCCATCTGTACAAACAGCTACCAAAATTATGTTTTGATTTTTATCATTCTTCTAACTCATACTTGCAGGTAAACTGTGACTGAGTCAGAGATTCCAAATGGCAGGAAATGTAATGCCTTACATCCTAGTGATTTGAACTGAAAATTGAGATTTATGTAATGAAAATGCTGATTCATATCAGAATTGTGTTGCAGGATGATCAGATTGGACAGAAACTTTCAGTTGTGCCTCAGTATGTTAGACACTGATAGAAAAATAAAGAGAGGGAAATGATGGGCCTGAAAGAGCATTATAGAGCTAGCTTGGCATGTGACTTTAAAGTAGTTATGGCACAGCCAGTGCTAGCAGATTGAGATTGAAATTCAATCAACCGAAACGTACTTAGGCACTTTCATGTATAGCAAACAGATATGTTATCTAGTGAAAAAGTAAAAACCAGAAAACAAATGTAATAGACTGGGTATGTTATTACACGACATCTAATAAAGTAAAAATGAGAACACGAGGCCAGGGAAGTGACATGATTTACTCAGGATGACTCAGATAGTGTCTCTCTCTTTCCATGTCTTAATCACGGTTTCTTCCAAATTATGTCCTGGCTCTGTGGCCAAGTGTTGTTGCTTTTCATTATCCCTCTTCTCTTTTCTCATTTAAAAGTCTGAAGATCAGGTATTTTTCCTCCCCCACCATCTCCTACATCCCATCAATCATAGGCTCTATCCATTTTATTTTTAAATTTTTTCAGACTATAACCTCTTTTCTACCCTCAACGCTCCTTATTCAGGCCCTTATCATACTTGCCATAATTAATAGAAGCCACTTCCTACTGTTCTTCCTGCCTCCACTTTTGTGTCATCACAATGTCTTCTCTACTCAGCTGTCTTCCATTCCCCATTCGCTCTGCTCCTGGAATAGACTCACATTGCTCACTGTGATGGCCCTCTTCCCCTTTTGTCCTCTTCGGCATCCTCTGCTTCACCAACACCCAACTACTTGCATTTCATGACAACTTGGTGTTAGTTTCCTTCCCCTGCTGGGTACTGTCTCCTACTTGCTGTATATTGCCCTCCCCAGTTGGCTAAGTTTTATTTTTATTTCAAGATTAATTTCCAGCATTCTGGCCTCCAGAAAGATGTTCCCATGCCTCAGTCCATGGCAGATGAAATTACATTGCTATAACATTGTGCTTCATGATACTAGATTATGAGGATCTATTTGTATCTCTTCTCCCTACCTCCTGTTTCATATAGTGTGAACGGAGTCTTATTCCTCTTTGCATCAACAGCATCTGGCAAAATGCTTGGTGATAAAACAACTGTTGGTTGAATGATTGAATTTACGAATGAATGACTGTTTATGGGACTTCCCTGTGATCAGCATTATATCTGTGGACATACTGCAGTCATTCATCCATCAGCAAAGGACTTCTTTTTACTCTTTTCAAAGGCACTTTTTTTTTTTAAACAGAGAATCCTCTTCTATTTGAACACCTGACAAATGAGTCATACCTCAGCTATAATGAAATTTTCCTTATACTGCCAAGTCTCTGTTCCTGATGGAAGAATCCATGCTAAAACTTTTTATTTTATTCCCTTTGGACTATTGTAATGGTCTCTTGGCTGGTGTCCCAGTACACATAATTAGCAGACTTCACTTGGTATGAAATGTTGCTGCTAGAATCCAATCCAACACTGGATCAAATAAGTACGTAACTTTGCTTTTTGTGTCATCAAAATTAGAGATGAAAAATTATTATTAGTTTCACATAGAGTCTATTCCTCTGGGGAATTAAGGCAAAATTGTTTCCCTCTGGTGTTTTGTCCACTGAGTTTAAGTGAATTAAGCAACAGGTTCTCTGCTATTTCCCTTGGGAGAGTTTTCACTGTCAAGTAGAAGTGATTAAAAAAGAAGAAGAAGAAAAAAAAATCCTACAACTTATATTAGATTTTCTTTTCTGTTATCCTCCTAGTCTCTGCTCAGTTGAATTTTGGAGCATCTATAAGTGATGGAGGGTAGCCTAGGGCTGAAAGGTTTATTTTCCTTTGTGATGTTCATCAAAGGCAATGCCTTTATAATGACCCATTTAATCCCAGTCACTTAGAAATGAGTTAACTATTCCCTCCTTTGCACGATTTAAATTGGTTTAACATCTTTCAATGCAAGTTATTTGTGTAATTCCCTGCACATGCTAATGTATACACCTCAATCTGACTACATAGACATCAGGTCCAAACAAATGATTTCAGAGGCCCATGAGCGAATTACTGTATTGATCTATTAAATAGACTTAAAATGTTTGTTTGGATTTGAAGTCACTTGTAATCAGCAGCATTTTAGTGAAAGGCTTTGCCTGTGAATAACTTAGTAGTAAGAGGCAAAGCCAGGTTGCCTAACTACACATAGGGACTGGAATTCCAAGAAGTTTCCCCCAAGGCTTTCATTACCAATGGGTCTTGCTATCAGGATAGATGTCAGCATTCCCCATTAAGATAATCCTCAAAGTTAGATTAGGGCCATAAGGAAAAATTTCCCCTTCCTACCTCTTCACCATTACATACAACTTTCATTAGGGAGGGCTTAACACAAAGGAAAGAAAGCTTGCTGGGATTTGAAGCCAGATGGACTACAATTCAAATACTGATTTTCCCACCTTCCAGTTGTGAGGCATTAAAACGATTTTTGGCATTTCCAAATCTCTGATTTCTCATTTATAAATTGGGAATAGTAACGTAGTGCTCATATGATTGTTGTGGGGATTAAATGATGCAGTGTATATAGTATGTCTTGGCACAGGGTAGATACTCAATAAAATTTAGATTTCTTTTTCCTTTACCTTTTTGCTAAGAAGACTATTCTATTGCACAAATCGATGAGAGCATGTTGGCAAATGTAGATGAACATCTGGGATGAATTTAACATGCATTTCACAGAGATAGGAAACCAAGGTATACTTTATATTTAATTATTAATGAATTTCCATGATTGATATTAAATAGAAAGTTCCATATAAGTTCAAGATGCTACTGCTACTGCTAATTCATAATCCACTTACTGATCACATCCCCTCAATGATTCCTTCTTGATCTATAAAGCCCTTTCAACTTTTTCCAATTTTTCTAACTATATTTGCAAATGTTATTTGGGGCATCTCAATCTTGCCTGTTCATATCAATAGAATGTAATGTTTCATACTAAAAAGTCATTTCAGACATTCTAGAGGCCTTCCCCTATCTTATTTATAATTAATTGATCAATAATATTAATTAAATTTTCAGAGAAAGCAAAGGGTATGTGTATGAGCAAAAAGTGATGAAGCATGATACCATTTGACTGAATCTAAAAGCTTGTTATGCTTCAAGTTTATTTTTAAGGTCTCCAGAGATTGACTATTTGCTTTGTATTATTTTATATCCTTCTTTACTGCCCAAATAATAAAAGGCAATGGAGTCTTAAGATTTAGGATATAGATGTGGTATATTTAAAATGTTTAAAAGGCTTTACGAGTATGTGGTATGGACAGGAGGGTCCCAACCCCACACAACTGGATGGATTTCTGGCTGGTACTGGTCAAGCCAGTGGGCAGTCAGCTTGATCAACATCCTGCAGAAAACCCAGGAGAAGTGGAGTACTGCCTGAAGTATAGTCTTGTGCAGATTACCTGTAAGAAAGCTGGAAGCAACAAGGATTTCTAGACTGTGTTTCACACTAAGTTATGATTTAGTAAGAAGAATCCAACCCTTTTTTATTAATTTGTACCCACATCCAAAAAAGAAAAAAAAAAAAAAAAAGATTCTCACTGCCTTAGCATTTTCATTGAATGTTGTATTTTTTTTTTTTTAACTCTATGAGACAAATCAAAATCAACTCTGGTTGAAGAAAATAGCTCCTAAGGGCAGGTGTATACTTCAGCTCATTTCAATCTAGAACTGGGCTCTGGTCCCATTAAAAGAAGTGGAGAGGAGTATTAATTTGCTTATTTTTACATAAATCTGCATTAATATCCATGAAGCCCTACTCCAGGTATGCAAAATTAAATATCATTAATTAATTAGTGCTATCTCTGGCAACTATATTCAAGCCTGAGATTCAAAGCATGAAAGTGACTGAAACACTCAAGTACTTAAATCCATCAGTGATTATTCGTGTTTAGAGGAGACACACCAGGAAATTTTTCAGACACACACCTAGAGATACCCTCACATTTGTGACTGGAAACCTGACATTCCCATCTGCTATCACCCCTAAAATCCCATCACAAACAAACAGACACAGATTTTGGAAACAGATTTAGCAAGAGCATAATCAAATCCTGTATATTGTTTTTCAAATTTTCTGCTCAGGTTTTGGATATGCCCCACTCTCAAAAGATAAGACACAAAGCTAAATGTGGAGGTCGTGGGTAGAAAGAGTTGAATTGCTCGTGTGAGTAAATGGCGGAGTTTGGTTTTGATAGAGATCCACGGAGAAGGGAAAGAAGAGGGAGAAAAGAGAACTGAGCAGCGAAGGAAGACTGAAGCCTGAATCCCTACAGTGGCCCACCACATACTTTGATTCACTGATGCAGATAATATTTCTTAGGGGGAAATCACAGAACATGAGAAGGACAAAACTTGGGGGAAAATTAAAATGTAAGATGAAAAAGTGCCATGCCAGTAAGGGAGGTTAAAAATGAGTTTTCCTTCTCCCAAATCTGCTGTTTGCTTAATTTTCACATCACAGACCTTGGCTCAGAGTACAGTTGTCCCCATTCTAGACTATCACTGACACCTTCTCTCTTAACCCAGGACTTTGGAGTAAACTTGGAAGCAGCCTTATTTTCACCATTTATCAGTTTGATGGAGAATATATAAATAGCTTATGTGACATTCACATAATGAGCACTGTATAGCAGGTAAGTTGAGTAGAGTTGCATGGATTGGAAAAATAAGAAAAAAAAATCTCAAACACATAAGGTCAAATGGAAAAAGGAATTTTCAGAATGATACATCTAACATGGTTTTAACCATGGTTAAAAGCTAAAATAACCAATAATTAACATGGAAAAATATATGTGAATAGGAATGATAATCAACAAATTCAGGGTAGAGGGTGTCTTCAGGGAGGGAGCGAAAGGATGGACTTGGCTAGAGGTGGACAGAAAAGGCTGCATTTCTGTGTGTAGTCTTGTATTATTCCATTTCTTCTCTGTGGAAATAGAAACTTTCACATGAGTTTAGAAGGGCGAATAACTACCTAGCTAGAGATTAGGTTTTTCATTTTCCCTTGCAGCAATGCAATATTACGTGATTAAATACTTACCAAAGTAATGTAATTAAAAGTGATGTATGGACTTTCTGCTTGCTTCCTCAGAGGAAGTTGCTTTTCTGTACATCTTTTCACTTTCCTCTTCTTTGTGCTTGGATACAGAAGTACCATACTGCTGGTGGTTCAGTCTCAGCCCTCATCTTGTGAGGGTTGCCCAAATAGAATTTAAGGGCCCATTATGGATCCAATTTTCTATAGTTTCATGATGTGTTACTTTCATTCATTGAGTAGCTACTCTGTGTCACATCCTAGATCAAGTATCAGGGATGCAGTGGTAAGCAAAACTGATGTGGCAGAGACCCAGAAGGAAAGTGTTTTCGCTCATAAAATTTGTGGATCTGAACTTGCCAATGAGTGGCCTCTATTTCTGCTCTACAACTCATTTGAGTTGAAAGAATACTGCAGAGAGGTACTGATTTCTAATGATGGTCCACCTAACTAAAACAATCTGAACAAAGGTTTGAAGAGAACTTCTGAGGGTTTTAAAATTTGACTATTCTGATTCTTTTAAAAGGTATTTGATTATTATGAAACAAATGATATGCATAAAAGTATATGAAGCCCTTCTGAATAGTTTTAAAAATAATAATACAGTGAACACACATGAGCCCCTAGTTTAAGAGCAACGTGTTAGGAGTGCCTTGGAAGCCCCCCAAGCCCTCCTCTTTACTGTGTTATCCTCATCCCTCACCCTCCCAAGCAGCATATACCTTTCTAGTAATATATATTGTTACATGCGTGTACTGATGCATGTAATAGTAATGCATTCATTTTCATTCCCATGTCTTATTTTATTGTGAGACTACATCACAGTTCATTCATTGTCCTACTAATGGACAATGAAATCATTCCTGTTTACTGAGAACATTCTTGTATAAAACCCCTTTCTTCATAGTTAGATTCTCTACGATATATATTTAGGAATGGACTTGCTGGATCATAGGCTATGCCTATGTTCAATTTTCCTTAGTAACATCAGGATACATTTTGTTTCCATGTGACAGTCAACTTACACCATTACCAGCCTTGTGTCCAAGTCCCTCACTTTTGGAGCCTGAATTTTAGTTTAAAATTTATCATTTTAATTTTCATAGAAAACTAACTCTTTATCTCTGTGGCTTTAAATTGTATTTTTTCTGACTACCCATCAGGATGAGCATCTTTTCTTTTTTCTGATTACCCATCAGGATGGACATCTTTTCACACACATAGGGCCATTTGTGCTGCCTTGCCATGAAATGTCCATTCATATTTGGACTCATTTTCTACTGGGTTGTCTTTTTCTTATTAATTCTACCTATGAATCCTTTGTCAGAAATATGTATAGCAAAATGCTCTCATTCTGTGATTTGTCTTTTTAACTCCTAACATATTGTGATAAATACAGTTTTTAGTTAATGTAGGGATATACCTTTGGTTTCATGGTGTGCGGGTTTTATTATTGATAAATATCTCTGCACTTTGAGATCATAAAGATATTCTATATCTTATCCTAGAGTTTCTATAATTTTTACCTTTCATACTTGTCTTAAATCTATAACTAGTAACTGATTTTTGAAAGCTATATGGATTAAGAATCAAACCTATTTATTTTTCTTGTGGATAACTAATTATCCCAGGTTTGTTAATTGAATTACCATTATCTGCCCTCCCCTACTCATCTATAATTTCTGCTTCTGATTATTTGTATAGGATTATTTCAAGACATTGTTTTTGTGCATTATTCTGCTCGGCTAACCCCATGCAAATACCACATTGTCCTACTATAGCTCTAATAAAAAGTCAGAGTCAGTAGGACAAATCTTCCACGCCTTGTTCTTCTTATTGAAGATTGTCCTAGATGAATATTGCTTTGCCACTCTTATTTTAATTTCAGAATCACACTGTCATGTTGTTCTACCGTATTTATTTATTTGTAGAATCCATGGCTTTTATAGATGAATCAGGGGAAGAAAGTTAGCTTGAGATCTTTATCAGATTTTAAATTTACTTAAACTCACTCCTTTTATGTAGGTTTATCATCTGTCTGACTTTATCGTCTGTTTTTACATGGGTTGCAATTTTGATTCAAAATTAAACAGAGAAAGTGAAAGAAAGGTAATCAGGAACAAACTGTTTAAGAAAGAAGACTGAGAGTATGGTGGCTTCGTGATAGAGCACTAGAGCTCTTGTCTCTGTGAGATCCTTTTTTGTTATTGTTTTTTTATTGGAGCTTTTTAGTAATACATGGCAATTGGGTTCATCCTGACAAACTCATACATGTGTGGAATTTGATTTCAGTTCATGATTCCCTTTTCCCCGCTCTCCTTCCTCTACTGATTTCTTGTCACTTGTCTATTTATAGTGGATTGGTTCTAGAAAAGAAGAGTTTTTATTTTTGCTTAAAGGACAGGTCTGTACATTGAAGAAGGAATTTTAAATGGAAACAGTGAAAGAGAAAGTCATAAAAGATTGAAGTGAGCAGCAAGCATGTACTTGATCTGTTGAAGAGCCAGATAAGGAAGTGGAGGTCACTCTGGCTCCCAGCTGGCCTAGATTGGCTTGGGTGGCTCAGCTCCACTCTGGAGCATTCCCTGAGGAAGACAGCAGGGGATCTTGAGGTAAATAAATACTGAGGGTGGTAAAGAATGAGTTCATTATGTAAATAATAGTTGCAAGCCAGATGTTCATAGCTGGGGTATACCTTACTTGCCTAAGGCAGTTGTACAAAGCATTTTGCATTTTGAGCTAGTTTTCATATCCCCAGGGGCCTTGCTATCAAATTCCAAAATTACTCCCTCTCCCCCGGCAGCTTTCCTCACAACTGCTGAAAAAAGAAACTGTTAGAATGGTCTCGCATTGAGGGAATTTTGGTAAAGTGTGTTACAGGCAAACAGAAAGAAAGCAGAAATTAAGCAATCCAGATAATTACCGTCACGAATACTAGATAGTGTGAAGAAGAGGAAAGATTTTGCTTTTCAGTGTTTATACTGAGTACATAAAATGAAAAAAAAAAAAAAAGAATGCCATGGAGCTAATTTTTTAAAAACTAAGGAGGCTTATAGCTGCTCAGTTCCCATAAAAATCAAAAGGACAAATGTGACTTAAACTTGCTTTACTGAAGCAAATTTTCACAACCTTGTATTTAAATTGAGCTTTGGGGCAGTCAAATAATCCCACAGGCATGTAAAATCTGATACTATATCTGCATCTAAGTATTCTGCTCTGGGATTTGGAATCCCAATTGGCAACCTGGGAAAACGATATTACTTACACTTGCTCAAATAGTCTCTAATTAGTTCTTCTGACCCTCTTGTATACTAATAAATGGCCCATTACAGAGCATTAAAATGGAATTCTTTCCATTAAAAATGATTTCCTTGCTAGTGAACATGATCTAGGTTTAATGTACAGTGTTAGTTAACATTAGATTGTTCTAATGTGCGGTGAATGCTTTCCACCAGGAAGTGATTGTTGCACTAATTAGGCTTTCTGGTTCAGTCAATTAGCTGAGAGGGGGATGAGCCTTCCTATGGTGATCTAAATATTGCTTATATTCTTAGTTTGTTTTTGGTCTATTACTTTTTGATTGAAAGAGCTGGAAACTCTAATGTGAAATTGTATAATGAGCCTTGGAAAATTATGAGCCTTAAGAGACATTTAGATCACCTCATCAGGTCAAGTTTCAAGTTTTATTTGGATATGCAAATGGACAAATGCAATAGGAACGAACTCCTTTTAGATTCTGGCCCACTCCTCATCCTGTCCAAGGCTTGTAGCTCCCTTGGCATCTAATATAGTGTCATACATAGCAGGCATCCAGTGATTATGTTGGATAAATGTGGCAAAGTACTTCTGGGTATCTGGTGTTACTGAACCAGCCCCGTTTTGCCCATTATGCTAATTACTGAAATGGCAAGTTTTGCAAAGGAGGCTTTGTTCATGAGTGGCCAATCACCTATACTAGAGAGAGAGAAGTTCAAATCTGCTTCTCTAAGGATAGGGTTGAAGGGTTCTCATAGGATAAAATAACAGGATGTTCTGACATGTAGGAAAATTATATTGGAAGTAAAGAGCAGTAAAGTTAGTGCATGATTAACCAAACTTCATGCCTCTTCATAGAATACCTGTTCAGAAAATGGCAGCACTAATGGGTTCTGGGAGTGGAATTTAGGCTTTATGACATCAAAATGTCATCCATTAAACACTTGTACAACTGAAGAGTTGGGGTTTCAAACAGGTCTAAACTACCTTCCTAAATAAGAACAACATAGGTATGTCAGACTTGCTGTGTAAATAAAGCGAATGGGATTACACTGCTTAGCTGGGTGACCTCTAAAATTAGTGAGAAAAGCAAGTGAAGCTAGAGGGTTGACTCAGGGTTTTCTTTGGTTTCATTGATGATTAAAATTTGTAAAACATTTATCTAATAAATCAATAAACATATTTACCAAGCACTTGTATATGCCCAGAAATATGCATGGTAAGTCCTAAGGAAAACTGAAAAGATGTGTTAAATATGGCTCTATGAAACAAATATCATAGGGATTAGATAATTTTAAGCTATTTTACATTGTAACTATTCTGGAAAACCCAGGCCACAACCTCACTAATTGCATGCTATCAGGAGGCTGAGTGGGAGGTCAGGAAAGATTTTAATACAGTTTTTTTTCTGAGTCTCTATGGCAAGAATTTTTCTCATCAAACTGATTTTTATTGAACATCTGGGATGTGCCAGGTGCCTTGCTAGGACCTAGGCACATAGATAAACATTATGACTCCCCTTCAGAAGAGCATCATCAGAGGGGGGATTGGGCAGGGGTGGGGAGAGATATGCAAATAAATAGAAAATGGCATTTGCTTCATAATGGTGATACAAGTTTAGCTTGACTGATTCCATCTACCTGCTGAGCTAGGCTTTGCCCTTATAGGTGGAAAGGTAAGAATCCCTATGACTAGATAGGGATAACAGGTGAAATCAAAGGAACTAGTGAAGGATGCTGAATAAATAAGAATGTGCAAGAGATGATAGGAGACGGATGCATGGAAAAAGAGATATTTGTTGAATGGCCTGAAGTCTAGTAGAGATTTGGGGACTCGGTTTGTACCCAATATTGCAAGAGCTTCTAACCGTTATTCCTATTTTCCATCTGAGCTCATAATTAGCAAATGAATCTTCTTTAGAACAGAGCACAGCTCTGCTCTTTTCTCTAAGGTCTCCCAATTGTTAAGGTTCCTTTCTCTGACACTCAAGATCTTCCACAGTTTGGTTCCAACAAAATTTTGACCACAAAAAATACCATTTTTATGTTTCAAACATGCAACTTTATCTTTCCTTCTTCCTCCACAAATATATCCAACTTTATAGTCAATCTTCAATGTCTCTGAATCCTTTTCCAAAAACTGTTGCTAATTGCTGAAAGCCCTTTTTGAAGGGCTTTCTGTTTCTATATCAAACTTCTGCTGGTCCTCTTTCAATTCCACCCAGAGTATGTGATTTCTTCCTCACCTAACCACACCATCATCTCCTTCTTTCTATGCTGTAGTCTGCTTTACATTGCAATTATTTATGCACACGTTTCCAACCTCCTTGATTGTAAGAGATTCTTATGCATTCAACCTTTGGTCTTTCCTCTTACTCTTTTTACTCATAGCAACTAACATAATGTAAGACTATACATGATTGGTATAATGACAAAATTAAAACTGTGATGGAGTTGATAGTGAGAAACTTATAGATCCAGGGTAGAAATGATGAAGTATTGAGTTGTGATTTATCTGAGCACAGGACTGGCTAAAGAATCTGTCTCCTTTCGAGCTTTTATTTTCGTGTGTGTGTGTGTGTGTGTGTGTGTGTGTTTGAGGGCCTTATTAATATTCAAATGAAGTTTAGGAAGTCTCTGCTAAAAGTATTAATAGCAATGACTATGCAAAACAATTATAACCCCCTTATTTATTGTGTAATGAGATTTGCAGCCTCATTTAAACACTGTGAATAATGCAAATGCTTTTGTTGGGGATTCTAATATACAATTTTTCTAGCAGTTATTCCAATGAATACAAAGTTTGTACAATGCTAGTACTCTCAAGAATGAGTTTGATCCTAAAGATTTTTGTCCCCTACATAATAAAATTTTTATAAAAATATACTACATTTTAAAAAATTATATTGCTTTGGAGTGGAACAGAATACCTATGGATACAGGTAAAAATTTGAATTTGGTAGTAGAGAAGCACGCACACACAAAAGAAAGTAAAATCAAAGATGTGCATGGAATAAAACTGCAAGTACTTTGAGATCAATGTTGCTAATCTGCATTTGCTAATGTATTTCCAGTTACAGCTAGTTTAGCACTCAAGGTGTTTTCCTTATACCCATAGGAGGTAAGCATTTTTCAGATGTGGAAAATGAGCCCCTGAAAGATTATGTAATAGGCACTTATTTTCTTTCTTGCTTGCTGTAGCTTTTGCTCTCTAACCCTTTAAAGAAAAACTCAGTAAATGAGGAACTTATTACTTCTTTCTAATTTCATGCACTTGTTCTCTTGCTCTGTTCTGTTTTTTGACCAAACTTTTAACCCAAGATCCTAATCTGACATAGCCAGTTGGCCAAATCTTATATACGGACATACTTCTTTTTGTTTTAATCAGTACTATTACTATTGTTGTTTTTCTCATTAGGAGAATGAGACCCTAGAAATTTATGAGATGTGTCCAAAGACATTGGGATTCTGTTATAGATTTAATTCTTCATCCTCATTCTTAGCTTAAAGTCCTAAAACCCAGGACCTCAGCTTGTGATCATACTTGGAAACAGTGTCATTATAGATATAATTAATTTAGATGAGGTCATACTGGAGTAGGACAGTCCCTTAATACAATATGTGGGTATTCCCCTTATATAGTGGAAATTTTTGAGATAGATATACCACAGGGAAAAAGCCACATGAAGGTGAAGGCAGAGATCAAGGTAATGCTTCTATGTGAAAAGGAATATTAATGATTGCCACCCAACTACCAGGAGTTGGGGAAGAGGCATGGAACAGATTCATCTTTATACCTCTCAAAACTTGCCAACACCTAGATCTTGAATTGTTAGTTTCCAGAATTGTCAGAAAACAAGTTTCTCTTATTTAAGCGACCATATTTGTGGTGCTTTGCTGTGACAACCCTAGCAAAACAATAGATTCCAACCTGGATTACTCAAGTTCTATGCTCTTTCTACTACTTCACATTTGCATGTTCCCAATGGATGTGACTTTGACTGAGGTCTTAAGGCCTGGGACCTTCATGCAAAGTTAGTCGTGTTATAGAAGGTTCTGTTGGGAAGTGATCATTTGTTAGAAGCACCACTACATCTCCTAATACCACCGATTGGCTCAGCCTTCTCTGGAGCAAGGTTCTTTGGCACAACCTACACAGCACTTTAAATAGTGTAAACCAACCATGTGTATATGAAAACTTTGTCTTGTCTAGCCATTCCCCCAGGGATGAGTAATCTATTACAGAAGCATAGAAGAGTTAACAAATAGAATTTTGGCCAGAGACAGAAGGCCAGGGAGGAATCAACAGATGCATAGCTTCTTTTTGACAAGTTATGAGTAGATGTACTATGTAGTCTTGCCCATTTACTGTGGGTTTTTGTTGTTGTTGTTGTTGGATATTGTAATCAGTTCACCTTAGTTTTGCTTAGTCTTTCTTTCCTGCTTCACTTTTCTCTCTCTTCACTCCTACTTAACAGAATTATCTTTCTTTATCTCCCAACAGAGTAGAACACTAGTTTGCATGGTTGCCCCAATCTGTGGGATAGAATAAGACAACTGTATTAAGGGTTAGTCTAGGAATCAGGATCTCAGGATAGTATTTTGAAGTTGACTTTCCCACTAGTCTGAAGGTATAATACTGCACATCATGCAGCGACATCCCAATATTTAAAGCATACTCCTATGGAGGGATGATTATGTCTATGTCCTTGTTGATGATGATGGTTTCATGGGTGTATCCTTATCCCCATACTCATGGAGTTATATAAACTAAATGTGTCCAGCATTTTACCTGTCAATATTACTTTAATAAAGTGATTAGGAAAAAACTTTTTCTGTTATGTAATTGGAGAAAAGATGTATATGCAAAGCAAGATATTGTGAAAGGAAATGGTGACTAGCCCAATATGAGAGCATTGATAATTCTAAGGATTTTGCTGTAGGATAGCTACTTTTGACAGTACTGGAGAACTTGCCAAGTGAAAGCACTCTGTTAAAGCCACAGGCAGCTTTAAAGAAGATTCTTATCACATGCAGACACATGGCAGATTGTGCTGGAAATCAGGGTTAGGATCTTATTATAAAGCAGTGCAGCAGAGGAAACAAAATAGACAGCCTTGTCAGATGTCCTATGTCAAAGTTTGATGCCTCACAGGAAAAAAAAATAGGACCCTTGCAAATTTAAGCAGACAAATCCGAGAATTAGCAAACTCCACAGCTCCTTGGAATGCTCCTGAGTGGCAGAAGAAACCCTTTCTCCTTTGTTAAAGAAGAATAGTCTTCATTTATCGGATGTCTTAGTCTATTCGGGATACTGTACCAAAATATGATGAACTGGGTGATTATAAACATTAGAAATTCTTTTCTCACAGTTCTGAAGGCTGGAAAATCTGAGGTCAGGATGCTGGGATGTTTGGGTCCTGGCAAGGGCTCTCTTTCTGGTTCACAGAGGGTACCTTATAGCTAAGTTGTTTCATGGTGGAAGCATAAGGTAGATCTCTGAGGTCCTTTAATAAGGGCACTAATCCCATTCATAAGGACTCTGCCCCCATGACCTAGTCGTCTTCTAAAGACTCAATCCCCTAATAATAACACTTTATTAGTTATATTTCAAATGTCAGTTTTGTGGGGAAAACATTCAGACCATATCACCTGAACACCATTCAGTGATCTCAGCTGCCATGTAGATGACATGTAAGGTGACTCACGCTTACTCTTCTGGAGATGTGCCATTTCACCCCTTCAGTTCCTGACTCCCAATATTAGTCTAGTGTAGCAACACAGCATCAGTGGGAAAAGTTTAAAAGCCCTATTTCAGAAGACAAACCTATAATACAAATAAATTATGGGACTTGTTATATACCAACAGGAATTTTGGGAGAGTACATATGGGAATAGATCTTGAGATATTTGCCTGGGGTTTGAAGAATAGTATCTGAATATGACAAAAACCCATTGGCAGGTACTCAACAAAACTCCTGATTCAATCTTTTGGTACTATTTAGGTTTGTGATATTTTATAGAAATGACTCTTTGAAGCTTTATATGAGAATTGACATTATAATAAGTAAATTGGAGAGGCCAAAACTTCCTTGAAATCTTATTGAGAAAGGTGAGAGAAGGGTCATAGAGGTGAAAATGGTAAAGTGATTTTTTTTAGGTAGGACCCACCAGCTGATTACGGTCCCTTAGATGGTTTCAGGAAAAATAAGAGAGAGAGAGAGAGAGAGAGAGAGAGAGAGAGAGAGAGAGAGAGAGGAGGAGAGAGCCTGTTCTTCACTCAGGCAAAAAAGAATGACTTGAAAGTCTTTGAGAACTTACAGGTGGTTGTTCTCTGCTGGCTGTGATTAGCAGTAGTGCTTAGCAATTAGAGATAAGGTAGAATTAATCATAGCACTGGAAATAAAAGTAGCAAAGCAATTTTGATAGGTTTCCTTTAGGTTGCAGGACTCTGTGGTAGTGCTAAGACATGGTATTCCTAAAAGTAAGATATGGGAACAGCTCATGACAGTGTTACTCTATTTTTGTATGGATAATCATCTCAAGTTGTACTTGTTGGCAAGTACAAGTTAGTTGCTATATTGGAAAATTGAGGCCTCTTACTCAGTTTACAAATTGAAGTCAGTTTGTGGATCAAGATCTCATTGATTAAAGGGGAGACTGATTAAATTTGGATCCCTAATCACAGTGGCTGAGTCGTATGTAGAATCTTCATTGCTCGTTCAACATAACTGCTGGTACTTGGTATGCGACTCTATTTTGTGAATGCTTTCTTTTAGATCCACAGTGAAATATACCCCTCACTGTTTTTCACAGGGTAAATTTAGTTTTCCTGCTTCCTGTAATAATATAGGGACCTGGCTAATCTTTCCATTCTTCAGCCTGTCACACTGCTTATCTGTTTGTGGTATCATATGAACTGGACTTAGTGAATAAGAGGCCACAAGTAATCTAGATGCTGTCATAAAATATCTGACAAAGGAGAGAAAAGAAAAATTCTGAGAAGATTCAGGGCCTGTTGCATCAGTGGAGTGTCTTGAAGCCCAGCATTCTGGAGCATGGTCAGAAGACCTTTGGTAAAGGACTTTTACTTCTGACCACTAAGAAGGAGGCACCTTCTATCTCTTACAACAAAGAAAGAAACCCACTACTTGATGGTCCTTTCTGGCTCTGGAAGATCACAAATATCATCTATCCATCCAGGTATTTTGGAAAATTTCCGATTATAATCATGTACAGTAAATGAATGGCTTCTATCAATAGGCCTAGGCTATAGCACAAGCCACCTACCATTTGGACCATATGACCCAGCAGTTCCAGTAGTGTTGCAGGTAACCATCATGATGAATAAAGATGTCTCAGGAGGAGGATCTCTGGGCAGACCTTTAGGGTTCTGGAGCAAGGCCTTCCTTTTAGTAGCTAATCTACCTGCTGGTGATGTGGAATATAATTTGCCAGTAGCAATGATTCACTTAGTTAGGATTAGCAGCATTTTTTCTGAAGAGAATAACCAATCATATGGTGGCAGGTCAATTACCTTGAACCCCTTCCATCTTGGGGGGGACAGTAATTCATTCTTATCAAAATCAAAAATAGATTTAAGTGCACAAATGTGTCAATGTTTGAACATTTTAATCCTACATAAATGACAATTTTATTTGGTTAAACCAAACACATTATTCTGGGTGTGAGTGTGGCTGACAGAGTAATGCTCCCCTCTCTCTCACATACATACCTGCGTCCAATTCCTGAGCTCTGAGACAACATCAGTTACATGGCACAGGGAATCAAGTTTACATGGAATTAAAGTTGCTAATCAGCTGGCTATAAGATAGAATAACTTGGAATTTTTAGCTGGGCCCAATGTCAATATTAGAGTCCTTAAAACCAAAAGAGAGAATTGAAAGACAGAAACAAAGAGATGGCAGTGTGAGAAGGATGCAGCTTAACACTGATGACTTTGAAGATGGAGGAAGGAGGCCAAGAGCCAAGGAATGTGGGCAGCCTTTAGAAGCTGTAAGGAAAACATAAACAGATTTTTCTCCTAGAAATTTCAGAAAGGAACATACCCTGCTAACACCTTGATATAAACTCAGTGAAATCTGTGTTGGATTTCTAATCTGTAGAACTATTAAATAATTAATCAATTTGTATTGTTTCAAAATACTAAATTGTAGCAATTTTTCATAGCTGCAATAGAAAACAAATAAAATGTTTTTGTCTTTCCAGCTTTCAATGGCCATGCTACTTTTATAGTTCAGAACCTATAGACAACCTATCTATCCCTTCATGTGGTATCTCATGCAAAATAGCTTTGGGCCAGGAGAGCCATTATTTGGTAAAGGAGCTGCAATATCAGGCTTGTTCCTCTAGAATTCCTAAGTGTCCCTCATAACTCATAAGAATCAGCTTGAAAAGATGTGAGAACCTCTTGAAAGCTCATCTGAGGGACCAGCATGGGGGCAACCTCTGAGAAGTTAGCACAATCTATGTGCTATACCTACAAGCAGTATATGGAGATGTTGTGCTGATAGAAAGAATATGTAAGACAAAGAATGAAGGGATAGAAGTAGATTGGTCAAGTCTCACTAAACATCCAGTTGCCTCTTACCTAGAAAACTTAAGCTTTGCCAGCTTGGAACTGAAATCTGTGAATATTGCTTGGCTTCTTTGGCATTTCCGTGCCAGTAGATAGCAGGCAAAAAGGAATTTCTCTAAAGAAGGGTAGTTGATCCTTGCTACTCTCAGGAACTTGAGCTTCTGTTACATAATGGGGAAGGGAGGAGAATGTCTGGAACAGAGGGGATTCAGTGGATCCTCCCTTGGTGCTCTTATGTGCTATGGTAACTGTGAATAGAAAATTGTAGCAGTCAGGTTGATAAAGACAAGGAAACTAAGAGCTCAGACCCATTCAGAGTGAAGATCTATGTCATCCTACTAGGTTAGAAATCCTGATCAGCTGGAGTTCTGGACAAGGGTGGGGAAAATCTAGATTGTATAGAAAAGGAGAGAGATGATAAATGTCAATATTACTACAGGATAAGTTAAAGAAGTTGGGAAATAGTTTGAGTTGCTAACCTGCTTTACTTTTTTTTTTTTTTTTTGAAGATGACAACTGGCAAAATCTTGGAAGATTGGATTGGTGAATCCCCTCTGGAGAAGAAGTGAGGGCATCTTGCTCACACATAAGGGCCGTATACTATTAGAAGATGTGAACAGAACTGAGAGGCTCAGAGTGATCTTGATTAGACTCAGTCTCTGTGTCATTGCAGACCAACCTGATCTCCCTTGCTTCTCCACCCCACACTCAGCCATTGGCATTCCCCTGTGTCCAGATTGCTCCAGCAGCTGCGGACACTGTGCTGGGCTGCAGTTTAAGCCACCCCTTTCATATCTTTAATTGTTTCCATGTCCTGTTGTTTAGGTCTAGGCTTCAGGACAACCTTCATCATATCTTCTGCAATGGCTTGGGAAAGCCACAGTAGCTCAGTGTTCGTGTCTTACTTGAGTGGATACCATGAGCCTCCAGCTTCTCCAGTGGCTGTCTAGTTGGGGACACAGTGTGGGAAAATAAAGCCCCAATGGCTTTACTATATCAGTAAGAGATGGAAGACAGGATCAGTAGATCTGCTTACCTTTCCTCTCCCATGGGTTTTTCCTAGCAGTACCTTTACTCTGCCTTGTGCAAGTCACTGCCTGGGTTTCCTTGCAAAACTGTGACTGGTTCAGTGGTCAATCATCTTATATTTGTTTTCCCTCCTTTTCTGCCTCACTTTCCTTTCCTTTCACTCTTCCCTTCAATTAAGTGTTAGCCTTTACCTTAAACTCTGATTTTTTTAAAAAGAACATGTGGGCTATGATACTGAGTCCTGTTAAAGATTTGAGCTACAGGAGTCACAATGCAGATGGTAAAGAGGGGTAGGTAGATGTGGGAAATAGAGAGGATAATTTTTCATATTTGCTATTGAAAGGAATTGGAATTGGAAAGCTGAATAGGGGTAACAGAGGCAATTAGGAAAAGTTTGAAGTTTATAGCATTGGCAACTGTTGAAATGATGCATTAACTGAAAATTTTCAAATATTAAACATTTGCAGAGAAGGTAATGAGCTGAAGTTTGAACACATTGTGCTTGGGGTAGCTGTGGGACATCCAGGTGTTGAAGTCTTGGAGGAAGTTGGAAATGTGTGCTTGGAGCTAAGGTGGTGGCTTTAGTAAATGAAAGGTTGAGGTCAGCTCACTACAGTATACATTTTTTATACACAGATTTTTTACGGCCACATTTCTGGCAGACATGTAGGTGTGTTTCAGCAGCGAATATAACACCTTTTGGAAAATAAATCATCCAATAGCATTTATTTGAATGTCCCTTGCTCTAAAACATTTTAACACTCCTGTCATTTATTTCCTCCAAATCATCTATCATTTATCCGTTCCTGGCTAAGGCCACATATATCCACAGGCCTGGCTGTGATGTGCTATCAGAGGCACCAGTAAGGCTGCTGTGTCTCGGGAAGCATCTCTTCTACTGAATTGTTTAAGCTTGACTTTCACAATTAGTGGGTCTGCAGTTGAAACGGAAGATATAATTCACCAAAAGTCTATAGATCATTAATGATTTTGGAGGGATTGAGAGTGATATTCTCCCTGAGGGAAGAATTTGATTGTAAGGAGAGGGGGATGTATGTGATCGTGTGTGTGTGTGTGTGTGTGTGTGTGTGTTTCAGAGAGAGTGAGGCAGAGACAGAGAGAGTGAGTTAGGGGATGCCTCCATAGTACAAAACAGAATAGTTCTTTGTAGTGGTTCAGTATTGAGCCTCTTGTATCACTGACCTGGATTCGATCCTAGCACTGTGCTCTCTGCTTCAGCTCTAGCCCCTTGCAAAAGCGAGTTTACTGAGATTTAGTTTCAGGACATCTATAAAATTGGGCAGAATCATAGTAAATACCTATGGGGCTGTTTTGGGAATTAAATGAGAAAATGAAGGCACTTAGCTTATGGTATCACAATTTTTAACTGCCTTTTAAAATCATTGTTTCTGTATATGCTTCTCTCTTCTGTGAGCTTCATAAGGCCAGATGCCATCTTCCTGTTCATGTTTTTATTTGTTTATGTTTGTATCTCCAGTACTAACAGAGCCTGACGCAGAGTAGGCACTCAAAAAAATTTACTTATTGAATGAATAAATGAGTCTAAGTAAGAATTATTGCACATCTACACCTTCATGATTAACAGAGTTAGAGAATTAGGTGACAAAGACCACTCACATAATGATAGTACATAAGATGTCTCTGTGCCTGTAGAAAATTAGGGGGCTGGGCCGGGTGGGAAATAAGTCTAAGAAATTGAACAGCTTTTGTAAAAGCCATGTATAAAAAAGAGCAAAAACACTGGGTTTTGTTTGACAAGGATTATTCAAAGAAATTTAACCATATTAATTCACTTAATTCTTACTACCATTCTCTAAAGTAAAGACAATTGTTAGCATTCTTATTTTATAAATAAAGAAGCAGTCCCAAAGCAGTTGAATAAGTTGTTGTTCAAGATCACAAATGTCAGAGCAGGCGTGATCCAAGTGGTTGGTGTTTAGAGCCTGTGTACTTGTCCACCTTACTCCTGAGTTGCCTAACTCTCATGGGTGTGGCCCTGGATACTAGATGAATAAAGCAAAGACCATATCCTAAGACTGTTTGTGTCCACTTAGTCCTTCATCCATTGCTTTCCCGGGATGGTTGCGCATCTAAATATCCAAGTCCTGAGAGCATCAACAGGGGAGGAAAGAAAAGTTCTAAGTTAGACATTAAAATTAACAACTTAGTTGAGAGAATGTTCTAGAGATTGGCAGAAAAAAATGATGCAGATTAAAAAGGGGGAGTGTGGTGATAAATGCAAATAATATATATTTTTAAAACTGTAGAAATAAAAAGTAAGGTAAGAATGAATGTGTTTCCAGGGAAAGAATAGCTTTCAAAAGCAAGAGGGTAACTTGACAAGGGAACACAAATATATGATTAAATTGGCAAACATAACCCTTCAGTGGAGAGCAATGACTCACCAGGCCTCACAGCTTGATGAAAATATCATCTCTTGAGGCCATGCAATTTCCATTTCTCTGATTCCATATTTACCAAGCAACTTTCAAATTTAAATTCAATTTCTCAATGTTTCATGACCTGGATAAGGAAGCACTAGAAACAAAAACCAAAATACAAACAATCTGTCTGCTTTAAAGCAAGAATTTTCATAGAAAATTATTACATTTGCTCTCTATTACCAATTCAAGCAATGTTGCTCGAGTACTTAATCTATGCAAAGAGCTCTTCCAGGCTGTGAGGGTGGAGGAAAAATGAGTAGAACAGCATTCCAGTTCTCAGCTTTCTTATGAAGTTGGTTTTTAGTAAAATGTGGACCTCCTGTGAAAGAGCTGACCATTGAATTCCTAACTGGTAGCAGAGGAGGATCAAATTCTGGCATCAGATCCAAAACATCTCCATCTGAAATGTCCACATTTCCAGGAAAGGCATGAACTTTCTTTCTCAGTGCACTTGCTCACTGGGCACCTGTTGAACTTTAAATCCTGCTCCTCCTCTATTTGCGAGCTGGCACTGACCTGGTGAGCTAGCTACGGACATATTTGGACATATTTCTCCAACTAAAGACTGTAAGAGAATGCCTGGCCTTTCATGATATCGAACTCTAATATTGGTACCATAACCCCCTTTATTAGTTGTGATCTTGGGAAAGCTAGAAACAAAGGTTGTAGGATCTTGGCAATAATGTGGATGATATTTATTGTTTTCTTACACCAAAAGTCATAGAAGGAAAAAAAGCCCTTTAAACCTGTCTTAGGAGAATTCATTCTCAATCAAGAATTAAGTTTGTTATCTCTGTCTCACACATACACACATGCCTACATGCACACACGCATATACACACACACACACACGTGACCACATGCTACCTTCTCTGAGCATGTCATTATATATTCTTTCAAATGATCTTTCCCCTAATGTGGTCAGAAACCACACACATCATCTGGAGCAAGAATGAGTGACAGGAGCCTGGAATTAACATTATCTGAAAGGACTTGAATGGACTTGTTTGCCACCATGATCTTCACCCTTTGTCCTAACGTCCTGTCTCCTAATACCAGGTTACTTTCAGCATTACCCAGTAACTTCCAGTGCATGGGTCTCTCCCTAGGCCAGTGTGAATAGGTTGATATAAAAGCACTAAAAAATTATATGGATCTTAAATATTAACTAGGATAAAGATAAGACACATTCTAAGACAAAGAGGGAGTGAATTTATGGCAGATGGCTTTATTTAATAGATAAGAAAAGCAGACTGGGTGGCTATCACTCTTGAAGCTGTGGTTTGACTCTGTGCTTGCTAAGCAAGGCCTTGACTGCAATCAGTCCAAACTAAATACGAGACTGTTTTCTTCCCACACTCTTTTTTCCTCCATGTCATTACTTTTTCATAGTTAATGTCTATGTGGAACTAACTCACTGTGCTGTTTTTCAATTCCTACTCCCCAAAGCCTCCTCTGGAGTCATAAAACCATGAATAAGAGGAATTAGCAAACAGAAAGCCTATGATTTTAGAGTATCTGGGGTAAATGGGAATATAATTAGGCTGGTGCTGGTTTACAATTAGGAAAGGGATTATATCTGCCTTTACTCACTATCTAGGAAGGTAACCTGGAGAAATATGACTAATTTTGAGGAGAATTATCACGTTAGCCCGTAGCTCTAGGTCAGCCTCTCTGTCCCCCAGCTGTGGTAACCCTACAGGCCCCTTCTCAAAGAGAAAGCACTGGCAACTACCCCTGCTGCTTTATGAATGCTCTCTTCAACCTGAAGGGATTGTGCTCACAGCACAGGGCAATTTTCATTTAGAAATGGGCTTCCAATTGTGTTGACACACCTCATTAGCTAAGCCCTACCTTTTAAGTCAGGGACTTTCATATACGTGTTAAGCACCAGAAAGGGGGGGTGGACGGAAAGCCCCTAACAAGTAAATGAAGAAAAGCTTCAGGCTTCTTCCAAATAAATAGGGGAGGACAGTGTTCCTTATTCCCAGTCCTTTGTACCAAGTAATACTAAGGCTTGCTATTGTCATTGTTGCTATTTTTGTATTCTGTTTTATTTTTCTTCATTTCAGGTTAGGAAGTTATATAATTTGTAAATGATCAAGGTGCAGAGAGATATGGGTTTGAATTTTTAGAATTATGGGGAAAAAGCCTCACATTTTTTTCTCTCTATGGCTCCCACTACTATGCATTCTCTACATTGTCAGGTGTGCCATTTGGAAGTATTCAGTTAAATTTACTTAAATGTTTTATTTTATCAGTCTCTGTTGAGGGTGTGTTTGGCACTTTATTTTACTTATTGGTTTACCCAGTGAGTTGATTCTCCGTTGTCTAAGGGAATATGTGTACTGATAATGGCAGCAGGTGTTTAAGCCTTTGGCAGGGTCTGTCACTTGGAAGACACCCAACCCAGCTTGGGCTGTGTCCTGTGGTAGTAAATTTCAGCTCCACGCTAGGTTACTCCTGCTCGTTGATGACTTACATGTCAGGAAGAACATCTAGGAGGTTCTGTTGAGTTAGATGACTCTGCTGTCCTCAGAAATATTTAATGAGTCCGTTTCCATTGTAAGACCCGTCTAGAGATAATGGCTTCTCTATCTTGCTCTCTTTCTCCCTGGTTTTTGTTTGTTTGTTTGTTTTCCTAAGCCCTTTCATTTGAAAGAGAATTGCATCATAAACCCGCTATATGTAATTACTCTGTGATGCTTGCCTTTTCCTGGACACATTTTTTATGTTTCATGATTAGCTTTGTTAACATCAGAAATGGGAGGGAAATGTCAGGAGAGAGAAGTGGCTGAGAAGGCTTTATGTGTCAGACTATATTGTCAGGCATTAACAGAAAAGACACTGCTGCAGACCAGCAGTGACGTGCTAGGCAGAAAGAACTAGTGGCCTTCCCAGATAGCACCATACATTTAGGTCCTTTATTCATGGGTTATTATTCTGCAAATCTATGAGTATTATTCGGGTAAACTTATCATTTTTAGTAAAACAAATTTTTCTTAGCCACGTCAGTGCCTCCTTTCTAGGTTTTGTGGAATGGCTTTCATTTTAGCCCTCATCCTATGTCCTTTTCATTTGACCTATTTGTAAACTGCAGTTGTGCTTCATTCTGATCATCAATTGTTACTAATGATGTTTCCAGACCTGTCAAACAGTGATTCTACTTTTGAATTGCACCATCACACCTAAAATAGCCAGCGAGTGGCCTACCGCCTGACATATGTTCCATTCTGCTTAGAAAATCTCTTCTACAATGTGGAAATTGTGATAAATTCTTTACATACTCATTTGGAGATATTATAGTATTTCTAGTCTGTTTCAAATTCTGTGCTGGATAAAATGCCCTAGGGTAGTGTTTCCAAAATTTGTCTAACCATATAATTCACCTTATTGAAAATATTGATTCTAATCTTGAACTAGGCTGGGTTGAATCAGAATCTCCAGAGGGAGGGGTTCGGGAATTGGTAATTTTGACAAAATGCTTACTCTTACTATCAGTAAGTTTGGGAAACACCTCTCTGTGTCCATGGACCATCTACTATAGGGGAAAGAGAATGGTCCATGAAGACGGGCAGACATGGATTTGAGATGCTGCTTTATCATTTACTAATTATGTGACCATGGGTAAGTAAACTTCTTTGAATGTCAATTCTCGGATGTATAATACTGATAGTGAGGAGCTAACATTAAAACTAACTGACAGTGAATATAGCACAGTAGCAACCAATCAGAATCAATACTGGCCAGAGTACTGCCAAGCTTTTAATTGCTAGATCATGGGGTAGTGGGACAGGTGGTGGCAAGAAAGCCTAGGAAACTGGGGATTCAGTGGAGGGGCACTTGGAACACTGAGTTCAGTGGCTGTTTACCAACCCATGAGGAGGTGTATTTAACCAACTAGGATACCCATATGTCCATCAGCTATCAGCCTTGCAAAAATGAAAAGGTTGTTGTTCATATTAAAATCATGCTTGAAATCACAGTGCTTAATACCTTGCAGGTAGTCAACAAGTAGAAGCTACTATTATCATTCATAATTTCTATTACTCAATATGGCACTTGTTTTATCTGGGGTATAGAACCAAACAGAGCAAAGAAAGACAGAACAAGAGTACATAGATACCCTCAGGGCTTCTAAGATAGAATACTGACCAGAGTATTAATCTAGCTGTGGGAAAACACGGATGTAATTACAGAAAGGGACTCTGAAATTGAAAGATTACTTAAAGGGGGAAAAACACATAGGATATAAATCACCTTAAGCAGAGAAGGGGAGCAGGTAGTCATTGTGGGGGCATGTTGAAGGCACAACCGTCAGAGATGCAAAGAGGGGTGTATTCAGATATTCAGTAGTTGATGTCAAGAAACCAGATGTAGGGATGGGCACAAATTAGAAGTCATGGTCAGTTTGATGTTCTAGTATAAATATTATGAACTGGGTGGCTTAAACAACAAACATTTATTTCTTGCAGTTTCAGAGGCCGAGAAGTCTAAGATCAAGGTGGTAGCCAATTTGGTTCATGGCCAGGTTCCTCTTCCTGGTTTGCAGATGGATACTTTCTTATTACATAGTGAAACAAGAAGTCATATCTCTGATGTCTCTTCTTATAAGGACCCTAATCCCATCATGAGAGCTCTACCTTCTTGACCTAATTATTTTCATCCTGAATATATTTCAGTGTTTAAATTTTGGTGGGACACCAACATTCAGTTCATATGATCACATGAGATCCCAGGTAATAGAGATGACTTGGGACCAGGAACCCAGTCTCAAAAGAACTTATGCTGTCATGATAAAAAAAAATGATTTAATATGGAGATAAAATTTCTTAGATATGAATGCTTAAATTACCTGTGACTATGAACTGGTCTGATTTCACCATATGAGGCAAGTCTTAGCCTACAGATGAAGGCTAAGCAGACATTTTTCTAATCCATATTCTGATCTACACAGAGGAAACCAACCAAACTCTAGAGAGATACTGGGAAAGGTGTGGATGAGAGACTAAGGCAATGATTTACAGGGGGCAGGCTGGGGAAATAGAACTCAGCAGCCATGGAAGAAGCCCTGGGGTGACATGTCAGTCTCATCCTTCCCACTCCCCAGCTCTTTCTGCTGGTAGCCCATGTCTTTCTCATCCATTGACATCTGCTCCCCTGTAATGTAATCATGTAGAAGTGTATCTGCATGGCCCTAGGAAAGGATTATATATATTTATTAAATGGTAACAGAGCTAATTGTAGAAAACTAAACTTTTTGGGGAAAAATGAAAAATATTACTTTTAAGGTGGTGACAGCATTTTGAACTACTGCTGGAAGGAAGAAGAATCCAGCTTCTGGCACCTCTGGGGGGGCTGTGAGAGCCACCAGAGCTCAAATCTAGAAACTCTGTTTTGTAACCCACAGCAGTATTGATTATTCTCTGCCTCCTCCTGTGGGAACCAGAAATAACTGCAGAAAGAGGGCTGGCCAGGAGCAACAGAAAAAGGGGCTTCCTAGTAGTTCCAAACACAAGAGAGGGGGTGTCTATCGACTGGGAGTTACAGACTGCCTTCTGCAACTTGCCTCTTTTTCCATATACTCTGGCCAGTGTTGGTATAAAGAGGAACATTGCATTCCATTATCAGTAAATTCCAAAAGGAAGTCCTACCAAACTGCCTCCTTGTTGCTCTCATTTCTAAATTTTGAGCTAGTACCTAGAGTTACAAAGTGGTTAACTTGTACTCAATGACTTAACTAATGCATATTTATTTATATCTTTAAATAAGTTTCTTAGGCATCTTCTGTTGTTAGAACTGTCACAGCAAAACTGAAGAAGGTGAGTTTGCACTGGAAAGACAGTTTCTGTTTCTGGAGTTTAAATTAAAACCTTGACATAAAATATTACAGGTACATTACCATTGTCAATTGTGTACTCTTCGTGTTTTTGCTATTGCATTATTCAGAATTTGATTAAAATTCTTTTTTTATTGTGTTTCAATGTTTCTAGGATGTGGACAGATCAATATTTCTAGCCCGTGCACACACTGTACCTAAGGGCTGTGAGTCATATTTGCTTTGAAAGAAATAGCACTTAAGGACTGTCAGTCAAGTCAGTTGTAAGAAACATAAAACTCTTTAAGAATTACTCTGCCTCCTCCTCACATCTAAATATAGCTAACTGGTTGGAGTGTCTAAGAAAGATAGCTAAGCTGCTCTTAAAAAATGGTGCAATTGCAACTAATCAATGCAAATAAAAAGCTCAAGGTCTTTTTTATCTAAACATATCAAACACGTAAACTTTATTAAATTAGAAATTGTATAACAATACAGGTAAGGACTACTTGTAAGGAAATGACCCAGGTTCTTAAAGTCATTAATATATCAATGTTATACTTTTAGATATTTTACTTTTATAGATCTCTAAACCCTGATTGAGAAAGTGCAGGGCTGGCTGTGTGAAAAATGGGATTTCGAGTCTCCATTCTGCCATTGCTTAACTGCATCATCTGGAAAAACTTTGGCCTTCATCTCTTCCTCCCCAAGGTCTGAGTCTCCTTTCAGATTACAGGTTAAAAACTAAATATGAAGAATCAGCTGGGGCTGGGAATATGGCTCAATGGTAGAGAGCTTGCTTGACCTGTGCAAGACTGGAGTTAGGTCTCCAGCAACGAAAAAACCAACAGAACGAGAATGAAGAATCAACTGTATATTTTCAGATTTATTTGGAGTATTTCTGTCAGAAGCTGGAGCTAATATCAATACAGCTTTATATAGAAGAATTTCTTCCTTAACACTAAAACTGACTTGTCTAATTAAAATCTGTTTACTGTTCCTGAAAGTAAATAAAAGCAAAATGGTTCCTCTCATATCTAATATACTAATAACCTAACAACTATTTATCCAGCGACTACTTACTTTAGGCTCATCCCTGTGTGTATATTTGATCTTCTCCTTGTATGAGCTTCCATTTACCTATCACATAATTTATATTTACAAAGTGATATTTGGATTCTTCTGGCGCATTGCTGCCAGGAGTGCCAATAAAGGAGCCATACTGTGCCCTAATATCCCTGATTATATTTGTATCAGTGTCTACAGAGGTTGTATCAGCAGACGGAACAATGGACTGTACCATTAAATTAGCACAATTTTGCAGCATTGCCTGGCAGAGGCTCACGCTTAATCCAAGAGGTTATTCAACCCTATCCAATATGATTACTCTATAAATATTTGCCCAAGCTCAGCACCAGCCGTTATATCACTAATCACACACAGGTTTGTTATAGTGAAGACCCTCAGTGTCAGCAATTTGAAAAACAAAGCTAATTAGTTTTGATTTAGGGATGGGAAGACTTATTAAGTTGAAAGCAAACTGTTCACATGGTATAGTGGCTATTTAGAGCACACATGAATATGAAAGGAGATTTATTATTGTTTGCATAGGCTTTTGAGAAGGAATGGAACGACTACAGGGCTAGGAATGCAGATGCATATGACAATCAGTGGCAGTAACCAGTGTTGATGTGGGGGATGTAACCCCCTTAAAAATATTACTCCAAATAAACATGCATCAAAGTAAACAGTATCTTTAGGAAAAGTCCCTGCTTTTTTCTTTTAAAATAGATCGCTGCCCCTAAATTCCTGTAATAGAGTATGGTGGGACTTACCGTAATCTTGATCCACTAGTACTGATTGGGGGGAGAGTGGCAAAGAAGCCCCTCACCCCTACATGTCTCAGGTACCACTGTACTGTGACATTGACATTTGAGTTTGTTTTATTCTTAAGTCTGTATCCTTTAAAAGCTGTTCTAAATTGTAAAAATCTTACCTAGTAACACATCACTTTGTTCACACCAAATAGTACAGTACTATTTATTCCAGTTTTTCTTTTTTCTTTTTTTTTTTTTGGTATGGGGATTGAACTCAGGGGCACTTGGCCACTGAACCACATCATCAGCCCTATTTTGTAGTTTATTTAGAGACAAGGTCTCACTGAGTTGCTTAGCACTTTGCTATTGCTGAAGCTGAGCTTTGAACTCGAGATCCTCCTGCCTCAACCTCCCAAGCTACTGGGATTACAGACATGCGCCACCACATCTATCTCCAGTTTTTTGAAAGACAATATCATTCGGTGGAAATATATTGACTCTGAGGCATGAGTGAAGCAGAAATAACATTAATTGAACCCTTGTGCCAAGCCCTCTATTACTCTTTTAAAATATACTCCCATTTAACTTAATACTCATAACAATCCTATTTAATAGGCTTATCGTTCCCTCCTTAAAGAGGAGAAAACTGGGATCCAGTGGATTCAAATAACCTCCCTGAAGTCATGTCACATTGACTGAGAGCCAGGTTCTTCCACTCTCAGTTGAGATCTTGGGTGAATTGTTTCTCTTCTCTGGGTCCCTTGCCTCCTCTGTAAAGCAAGAGGAGTCCATGACATCATAGGTCTCTCAACTTTTTTGATTATGCTTTTATATTAGTTATTTTTTAAATCATGTATCCTCTAATATATATTTATTTTAAATCATGTTTACATGCTATTTTAGTCCATTCATCTAGTAGTCATCTCATTTCTTATAGTATAAAAACCAATTTTAATATATTTTCTGTTTAACTGAATGAATAAAGTTTCCAATGTATCCTACTTTGGAAAGTACTAAATTAGATGATCTTCATAGTGTTAGAAATATTGGCATGCCTCAAGGAATCAAAAACATACTCAGAAGTAGTATGGCAAGGCAGACTTTATTTCTGCAGAAGAGTATGCTACCAAAGAAAATCAGGCATGCAAGAGCACCTGGGCGGGCAGTATGTCTGCTTTCATCCCTTCCTCTGTACTGCCCCTGGCTCTAACAGGAGAAGCTCAGAGTTACAATCTAGGCGATGAACTAATTTTAAAATGGGGACCAGCAAAGGGAAAGGCTATAATTAAAATAAAGTGGGGTCAGGGAGACTTACTCTGGTGATGTAATGTGCTTTGGGACAGATGTATCTCACAAAGGTGAGGGGAAGGGTTGCTTGGAATGCAGCCCTACACCAAGGGAGCCGAGAAGAGAACAGAAGAGCAGTCCCAATATCATTTTATGAAATTCCATTTTAGCTCTTTTAGATGCAATTACATCAGTCAATAAAACCCTGTTGGTTGAATTTGGGTTGGCTAGTCTCATATGTTCCACATTCAAAAGTTCTAAACAAATACGTAAAGAGAAGTTAGGCAGGGAAGGAGCCCAAACTCTTTTGAGCTCAACTTCAAGTTCCAGGTAGCTGCCATGCTCTCTCATAGCTGTTGACTATTACACAGATCTAGGGTAACTTTGCAGACATTTTCATATTTTCATAGGTGCAGAGAAAAGCCTGGCTGACCTTTTCTGCCATATAAATTATTGCCTACTTCATGACTTTGCCTAAGGCTCACCTAATGACTAACAAAGAGAAGGATGCAGTCATAATCAATTAAATCAAAACTAGAAATCTTGAAGGATTTATGACTAAAGTTATGTTAATATACTCTACAAAATAATTAATCCCATGCTCCAGTGAAAAATAATCTTGGAAGAATTCCCTTATATAAGCATTTCACTTTTTTCTTGATGCAGGTCAATCTCCTTGTATTTCTGATTATTATTTTTTGCATATTGGCTTCCTTCTAACTGTCTATCCAATGGTGCAGAGAAGGGCTGTTTTTCAGAAGCATTTTCTTGTTTATTTTCACCAGTATAGCTCTTGCCTTTTTCTGAACCATTGAAGATGATATTGCTTGTTCTGTTCATGAGCCTTTAGTCCTTTGTTGTCTTATTACAGGGCAGATTTGTGTGTGTGAAAGAGAATGAGAGATGCATCCCCTCAATTAATTCTTAGAGGTCCAAGATAGAATGACTCAAGCACTGTTCCCTACAGGTTGAGTGAAGTGAAAGCAGAAGAATAGGGGTAAAGTCTAGATATGTTGTTGTTCAGCATGAGGGGGGGTGGTAAATATAGGGACAGGCATATAGAGTGCTTTCAACTGCAGAATCAGGCCCAGGGTAGAATAGACATAAAGGTGTAAGTACCTTCAAGTTTCATCAAATCTTCATTGTCAAAGGAGGAGCAACATAGAAGATGAACAAATGGCTAATAACAAGCCAAGAGTTGAGGACAAGCACGAAGTGGTCAGGAACATAGCCACGAGGTGACAGAGATTCTTGATAGGAAAAACTTCCCTGGCTTCTGAAATGAAAGCAGAATTCCAGATTCCATTTTTAAATTTGTTTTTGGTACCAGGGATTGAACTCAGGAGTGCTTAACCACGAAGTCACATCCACAACCCTTTTTAATTTTAAATTTTGAGACAGGGACTTTCTAAGTTGCTTAGGGCCTTGCTAAGTTGTAGAGGCTGGCTTTGAACTCATGATCTTCTTGCCCTAACTTCTGAAAATGCTAGGATTACAGATGTGCGCCACCGTATTGGACAGAACTCTAGACTTTGAAGATAGGGTGTAAACAGAGTATAGAGACTCTATGATTCCACTGAACAGATGTCACAATTTGGAATTAAATGTGAGACGTGTAATATTCTAAAATAATCACAAGCAATTATTGAGATAGTATGACCAAATAGCAGGAATCTAGACTTAAAAAAAAAAAAGTATGATCTTAGAAAAGTTACCATAACCTCCCTGTGCTTCAATATCCTTTTTGGTAAAATGAGGTAGTTGGACTGGATGAAGCCCAAGAATCTTTGGAGGTGCTTCAGGGATTTTCTAACCAAGGAAGTATATATTTACCTCAGTCACTAACAAGGTCATCTGAGAGGCAGAATAGTCACAAGTTGGAGGTCAGCCTGGGCAATTTGGTAAGACCCTGTCTCAAAAAACAAAAAAGAATGAGGATGTAGCTCCGTCATAGAGCACCCCTGGGTTCAATCCCCAGTACCATACACAGAGATACATAAAGATTGCATTCAAAAACAGAATTCAGAATTCTATGAAAACAAAGTTTGAGAACTAATTGAACTGATGCTCCTGAGATCTGTCAGTGACATGAGCATGGAAACTCTGCTGTCCCTCTAGCGAATAACCCTAGGTGATAAATTGTTTATAAGTTTTGTTAATATCTCTTGGCAAGTACCATTGCTAAAGGATATAATAAGACATTTAGATTTTTTTTTGTACCAGGGATTGAACTCAGGGGCATTTAACCACTGAGCCACATCCCCAGCCCATTGGTATTTTATTTAGAGATAGGGTCTCACTGAGTTGCTTAGAGCCTTGCTTTTGCTGAGGCTGGCTTTGAACTTGTGATCTTCCTGCCTTGGCCTCCTGAGCCGCTGGGATTATAGGCATGAGTCACAGTACCCGGCAATACATTTGGATTTTTTGATCAAATGTGTGTATCCTTATGCTGAACATTATAACTAATACATATCATAATGGGCATTTTCAAGAATATATCAGGAAGAATATGAACACACCCATATACATATATGTATACATGTGCATATGTGTGTGCACATGTATATATAAATAAATAGAGTTTTCAACCCACTTAAGGCCATACTGCATATTTAAATGTTGAGTTAGGATGGTTCTGTAGAAATTTTGAATTACACAAGATATCAAATTGCAAGATGATATAAACATGGAGTAAAAGAGATAAATAATATTTGCTGCAAAAATTTAGCAGAGAATGAATTATCTTTTAATTGGGGAAGAGCTTCAGAATTAAGAAGAAATAGGAGCTCAGACTTACAGACTTTAGACTGATGTGAGAAAGAATATACTTTAAGATAGGACCGTCAGAGGAGCAGTATAGCAATGGAAGCTGGAGGAAATATGTCAATTAGCCACCTCCAGACTAAGCAACGCATTGAGACTCTGACCCTACTCTTTCACTTTCTCTGTCTCATCAGGAATTCCATACGCCGTCAAGACACCAACAGTTTTCTTATTGGCCCCAGAAACTAAAAACTATTTTACCATTTCTAAGCCGTTGCTGATAGTAATGTGAGAGAGGTAGGTTTTGTGGTGTTAAAGAAAGTGTCCTTCTCTGTTAACTGAACAATCTATTTTTGGATCTCCTTTAAAGCAGGAAGTAACTCTTCCTGTCAGAATAAGTTTTTTTTTGTTGTTGTTGTTGTTGTTTTTTTAAAGAGACAGTGAGAGATAGATAGAGAGAGAGAGAGAGAGAATTTTTTAATATTTATTTTTTAGTTTTCGGTGGACACAACATCTTTGTTTGTATGTGGTGCTGAGGATCGAACCAGGGCTGCATGCACGCCAGGCGAGGGCGCTACCGCTTGAGCCACATTCCCAGCCCAGAATAAGGGTTTTAAACTACATCCCCTGTGAGTAAGAGGACAGAAGGATGTTGATCTTACAAAGAGATGGCAGACGTGGAGAATATCATCTGTAGCCAGACAGCATTTAAAGATCATATTGAAAAGAAAACCTTTTCATAGAAGTCACATGTAGACTTCCATACATAGACTGCACCATGAACAAGTGTCCAGGTAAAGATTGAGATTTCCCAGTAAAGGTTCTACAGCAAAATGCAGCATGGGTTTTGCAGGACAAAATAGAGAAATGCACAAGAGAAAAATCCACTTTGAATCAAGTTATCACCACTTACTGAGTTACTGAATTGAATTATTGCTAGCTTATTTCCAAGGAGGAGCTGGAACTGTGATCAGAGCCTGTTGTATGCTTATTCTATTTTAGTTGTTTAACCAAGATTGGCTGTGCCTGAGAGCCCCTCTCTATTTTCAACATGTTGTTTGAAGCCCAACTCAATATCTCTCACAATTCACCAAAGACAAATCAATTCCCTAAGATTTTAGAGAGCTGGATACTTTACTGAAGACTATGGGAAAAGAAGGGGAGGGTTTCATTACACATCATGCCTGAAAACTCAATGAAAATCTCCGTTAGTCACATCTGTTCTTCCTTTGAAGTTCATCTCATTCACCAGCAATTTCAGCTTTCCTATCCCTTTGCCCAATTATTCCTAAAGGTTTTCTGGCTCTTTTTGGTAAAATTTTGGCTCTAGTAACCCTCCAATCTGTTTACGTCCTTCAATCTCTTGTAGAATGAGTTAAATTATATTTTTAATATCTTTATTATTTACTTTCATTTGGTGCTGAGGATTGAACCCAGTGCCTCACACGTGTGAGGCAAGCCCTCTACCACTGAGCCCCAGTCCCAGCCCTCTAAATTCTATTTTAAGAGCTACTTTTTTTTCAAAGGTGCCAACTTGCAAATTATTAAGTGTTCCAGGTAGAATTTTAAAAACTTTCTATAAGGTACAGAAAAATAATGTTTATTTTCAAAATGTCTGCTTAATGGTGCTCTGCAAATCCTTCATACTCCTTCAAAGAGAAACATCACTCTTTCAAATTCTGTTGTAACTTAGTACAGGTGGATCTTGATTATTATAGGCAAGACTTTGACAACCCAGAAGTTGACCAAATTGTGTAGGAAGATGATCCAGTTCCCCAATATTTGATCTTATACTACAATGTGACACATTAAGGATGGAAATCATTAAGTTGCTTAGATTCCACTAAGGGATTTTGGTGAAAGAGTGGCTTGACCAGAGCTGTGCTTCAGGAAAACTAAACAGGCAGTGCTGGGACTGGAGGCAGGGTATGTTGATAGGGAGAGAGGGTAAAATTGGGAGAATCCAGTTACTGAGGTAATTATGTGGTTACTTGACAAGTATCCTCCAGAAGGTGAAATAATTCTCCAAATTCTTCTATAGCTCAGATAAAGCATTTCTTTTTGTACTGGAAAACTTGCTATTTCTCATTTGGTTTTCTACCTAAGACAGGATTACTTTACTAAGTAGATATGCATAGTCTGATGAATGGAAAGACAGAACCCACCTCTTTTACTTATTAAATTGGAATTCTGATTTGCAAATCAGTAATCATAAATATGTTACTCTGCATTCATTCTAGAAAGATGAAACAATTGCTTGGGCCATAAAAAGGAAATGTTTCAAATATTTAAGATATTTTAATGTTTAAAGGTAGAGCCATCTGTGAGATTCAGCATTGGCAGCCCACCCAACTGTATGGATTCACCTTGATGTGACTGGAGTCACATTGCATCATAACCACCATGACTGCCCCTAAGTTACCTGGTTGGTTTTTTTCACATAGTTTTCTAGGATACTATAGATAGACTAAACCAACAGATCGTATGTAGAGCCTTATGACTGACCCTGGCACTGGAGGTGTGACTGACTCTTGAGATAAACCAGGTATATTCTGACTTGGAGGAAGTAACTTTTGTCCTGACCACTTTATATACCCCCATCCTCTGATATGTGTTTGATGCATCCTCCTGGTCTTGTTGTCTCTCAGAATCACACTTCCATCAAGTCCCCACTAAATTGTATTCTGTGTAATCTTGGATCTGTCTGCCTCTTTAATTTCACAGCATCTTTGGGTTGGTTCTCATAGGCTGGCCCCATACATGGGGTTCAATGTCATTTAATCTCTGCTCTTTAGTTTCCTAATCAATGAAAGCAAGATAATATTTGTTCTGAAGTGTTGTTTTGAGGCTCAAGTTATCAATAGAAGGGAAAACACTTGGAAAAAATGTAATTTTTAAGATTTCTAATGGGATAAAAGGTCAACTTTGGAAATAGAAATTGTTTAACCTTATGTTCCTGAGTGGGCTATACCAGGTGCTGAAAAAGATATTTAACATATAAATAACCGTAAAAATAATAATGTTTGCTCTAATGTGTTGCAATCGTAGACTCTGTAAAATGTTGAGAAACCCTGGAATTTAATATGTAATCTTTCTAGCATAAAAATTTTAACTGAGTGTACATAGGTAGCTTCATTTCTTCAAAGGTTGGAAACATGTCCAACTGAGATGAGCCATCTCAGAAGCACTCAGTTTGGGGTAAATCGTTCTTTGCTCACCACAAAACAATTCTTTTTAATAATATTTAATAATCTCAGTGCCCATGTCACCCTTTCCAAGTATTAATGCCTTACCTCAGCTGTACTTGAAAATCTGTGCTGTATCTGTTCCAGAAAGAAACAGGCTTTTGTTTCCAGGACTGTCAAACCAGGAGCTTTCACAAAAACACAAAGATTCACTCTATTATTGCACATCATAGAACTCATGCCTGTAGCTTGAAAATAGAAGTCTTTGGTGTAGGCATTTGCTTGTTTGACAGTTCTGTTCTAAATTTTGAAACTAGTGGTACTGTAAAGTGCCTGTCTGACAATGGTGAACCACGGCTTAGTCATGCAAAATAATTACTGTTCACGGTTCCTTAGCTACAGTCAATAATTCCCTGCAAAATACAACATAATGCAGAAATCTAAAGTTACTAAATCAAAACTGAGAAAAAGAAGAATTTTAAACAAGTTTGGCAGAAAAAAAATAGATTTTACAAAGATTTACCAAGTGATTTCTCCACCCATGGAAGGCTGTAATCTTTCTAAGAGAAGTTTCATGATAGAAACAGTGGTAACTTTTACTAGTACGTTCTGGTAATTGTAGTCAGTAATCTTATGTGATGTCAAAGACACAAAAGCAATTACAGATATAGCAAGTAGTGCACAGTGCCTGTTTTCTGAACTTGAAATAATATTTTCAGGTTTGCATCTGTGAATTCAGTGTTTTAAAGCCATTAAAACATCACCTATAATGCTACTCTGAAGGTGTACACACACATACACACACACACACAGTTCTGGTACGGAGGTAGCAGGATGTTTTCTCTACCCCTTTAATAGGATCCAGGAGTTAGTGGAGTGAAAAAGTCAATATTAATGCCACAAATGATAATTATGTCTCCATGTTTCCTGAAACCTTTGCCAGGGAATGTCTGACTACTTGAAGGAAAGGATGATCTCCTGCTTGACCCTTGGTAGACAATTGACTTAAGAATATCCTCTTTCTTGGAAAAACAAGGAAACAAATAACAATATTTATTGTTTTCCTAGAAGAGGCAGAAAGACAGAAACTAACTAGGATTTTACAGACTCCTCTGTGACTTATTTACCTTCAGTATTCTCAATCTAATATGAAAGTGGCAGTACTAGTGGTAAATATATAATTATTTTAGTCTTAGTTTATTGCCACCTTTTATAAAGTTTATGAATTTTTTAAAGTTAATTTGTTTTCAGATACAATCTGTGTACAGTGAAATGCATAGATTTTCAGCATCCAGGCCAGTGAGTTTTGACAAGTGTATACTCCCATGTAACCAATGCCCTAAACATTCCTATCACTCCAGAAAGTTCTTTTATGCTATGCTATGGTTTGAATGTTTGTGTCTTTCCAAAATTCATGTGGAAAACTAATCCTCACTGTGGTGATACTGAGAGGTGAGGTCTTTGGGGAAGGGTTAAGGATGGCATTGGTACCCTTATAAGCAAAACTAGAACGCAGCTCCTTGTCCATACTTCCATGAGAGGATGGAGTAAGAAGTTGCCATCTTAAGGAGCAGAGATCAGGCCTTCACCAGACACCAAATCTGCTGGTACTGTCATCTCAGACTTCCAGCTGTCAGAGCTAAGAGCAGTACATTTATGTCATTTATGAATTACTCAGTCTAAAGTATTTTGTTATAGCACTTTGGACAAACTAAAGCATGCTCCTTTCCAGCCAATCACTTGCCTACCCTCCAAGAGAAAGGACCATTTTGCTCATTTCTATGATTATAAATTAGTTTGCTTGTTTTTGAATTTCCTGTAAATGAAATCATATTCTTTTCTGTTTGGTTTCTTTTGTTTTGCATAATATTGAGATTTAATCATGCTATTTATTTACCAGGTTATTATTATTTTTATTGTGATGTAATTAGTATATATCTTTTTATGCATATGCATTTGGTTTTTGGTTGACATTTTTATGCACATGCATTTTGGTTTTTGGTTGACATTTTGTTTTATCCAGTTTTGGGCAATTATGAACTTATGAATAAAGCAACAAAGATCTTTTATTTATTCATTTTTTTGTATTAGGGATTGAACCCAGGGGTGCTTCACCACTGAGGCAGCGTCTCACTAAATTGCTTTGGGCCTCACTAATTTGGAGCTTGGCCTCAAACTTGAGATCCTCCTTCCTCAGCCTCCTGATTTGCTGGAATTATAGGCGTGCCACTGCACCCAGTCAAAAATCCTTCTTGAGCTGTCCTTTTTGAGGCTGTAAGTTTTCATTTGTCTTGGGTGAATATCTATAAATAGAATTATCAGATTATAGGACAGATCCATGTTTATAAAAAACTATAATACAGTTTCTCTAGTTGGTGTTTCATGACATGAGAGTTCCATTTGCTTTACTCCTTTGTCAATATTTGATTTTGTCTGTCTTTGTAATTCTTCCCTTTCTAATGCTCCAGGTTTTGATTTGCATATCTTTGAAGACTAATGACATTAAATACCTTTTCATGTGCACTTAAACCGTCCATTTATCTTGCTTTGTGAAGTGTCTGTTCAAGTATTTTCCATATTTTCTACTTTTAATTGTATATTTCTTGTTTCTTATTGTCATTTTTTTGCATATAAGTTCTTTGTCAAATAAGTATATTGAGAATATTTTCTCATGGTCTGTGGATTGCCTATTCAGTTCTTTAATGATATCTTTTGTTGAAAAGAAGATTTTAATTTTAAAAAAGTCCAATAGATCAGGTTTTTGTTTTATAGACAATGCTTATAGACATGTACTGTCTAAAACACCCCTGCCTATCCCAGGTCATGGAGACAATCCATGTTTTCTTTTAGAAGCTGTGTAGTATTATCTTTGAGTCAATGATCCATCCTGAATTAGTCTCTGTGTATGGTGTAAGCTAAGGGTCAAAGTTCATTTTTTTCCATATGGCTATTCCTGTTCCAGTCCTCATTGTTGAAAGTTTTTCTTCTTTCTCCTTTAAATTGCCTTGGAGCCTTTGTTGAAAATCAATTGACCAATTAAATGTGGTTCTACTTCTGGACTGTCATCGGTTCTTTTGACTCACTGGTTTATCTTTATCCCCTTACCACACTCTCTTGACTACCTTAAAGAATTTTATCATGTTTAGTTTTCTTTTGTTGTGGATACTTTCGCCTCTTGCAGGTGTTAGGTTCAGAGTTTATTTCAGAAGTTAACACAACTTTCACATTGCTCTGAATCTCATATCCACAGTAGGAAAAATAAGAATTCACTTATAGAGTTGTTGGGAGCAATAAACTATTTTATATGCATTTATAATTCTAAAATAAAATTTGCATGTTTAGAATATTGCTTATTTTTATTTCTTTTTTTTTTTGCTTCCCTTAAACTTAAGCCTTATTCTCAAGACATATTCTTAAGTATTTCTTAAGAAATTTCTAAGAAGGATCTGCGTCATTAGATTGTGGGGGCACTTATACTGTGGATATAAGGGAAAATAAAAATTTGAGACAATTGAAAGTGGTGATAGGCTGCTGATCTCCACCTATTTGCAGGAAGCCTAGTCTAGTGGTTACTGGAGCCCTAGGCCAGAGGCCTGATTCTGGGTATCCATTCAATCAGGTCTGACCACTCACCCCAAACACCAAATACAAAAGGTAATAGTGAAGCATGAAAGTTGTTGGTGGGACTGCAAATTAGTGCAACCACTCTGGAAAGAAGTATAGAAATTATTCCTCAAAAAACTAGGAACCACCATATGACCCAGTTCTCCCACTCCTTGGTATATATCCAAAAGATTTAAAATCAGCATATTACAGTGACACAGCCACATCTATGTTTATAGCAGCACAATTCACAATAGTGAAGCTGTGGAACCCACCTAGATGCCTTTCAACAGATGCATGGATAAAGAAAATGTGGTATATATACATATTGGAGTATTACTCAGCCATAAAGATGAATGAAATTATGGCATTTGACAGAAAATGGATGGAACAGAAGACTATCATACTAAGTGAAACAAGCCAGTCACCAAAGAGTCAAAGATCAAATATTTTCTCTGATATGTGGAAGCTAATCCAAAATAAGCATGGGGGCAGGAAGGGGAGAAGAATTTTTTAAAAAGGAAAGAAAAAAGAGGAGAGAGGGAATTACTTCAAAATAGCAGAAAGATCAATAGAGAAAGGGATTGAGGAGGAAGAAAAAGAGACACAGAAAGGGAAGAACAGTGGAATGAATGTGACTGGACTTTTGTATTTGTGTGCATGCATGTGATATTGTGGGTCCTGGCATTGCGTACATCCATAAGACACTAATTAAAAAAAAATGAACTGTAAATGGACTGAAGAGGTATCAGGGATTAGCAGGGGAGGAAGAGGAGGAAGAGGATGAGGGGGTGGGGGCTGGTGAAGTATTGGGTACTGAATACCAGTAGGTTAGTTCCAAGCGTTTTTGATTATGTCAAAGTGTATCCTGGTGTTGTATCATAACCAGAAGAATGAATAAACAAACAAATAAAAGACTATAGAAATAAAAAAATAAATAAAGGCATGAAAAGAAATTTGATCAGTGCAGCTTCCCTGAAAAGACAAGGGGACCTGTGTTCTTAGCCCTGCCTTCCAGGGGCTGACAATGACCCTGAAGTTTTATAGAAAGGGGAATAAGGGCAAGGTTGGAGGGTGTGCACTGTTGGAGGCTATTCACAGCTGCCAAAACAGGTGATCTTGATCTGGTGTGGTCTAATCATTATCTCAGGATTTGCCAGGTGAGGCCTTGGGTAAGAAAGCTGTGTGGTGTTGCCAGGTGTGTGGGAGGGGAGTTAGCATCCACAAATCATAAGATATTTTTCAGATCACATTGTTCCTGGAATCCAAGGTGACTTGAGCAAGAAGACAGATGCAAAACAGGCAGAGACCCCAAATCTTTAATTCTGCCTTTAGCCCTCCATTGGACAGTTGCAGGCAAAAGTGAAGAGTCTAAGTGCCTGTTACATGCTGGTGGCTCTCCTGTCTGATATTTCTTCTTTGTCTGCTTTAAAGGGTAGGAACTAATGGCCTTCTAATGCTTTGTTCTTCCAGATATTTCTGATTCAATCTCTCCAACAGGCAGCTTTCTTTTCTCTATTGTGGCAGCTACTTTTGGCTGAATGACCTTTGCTCTCCCCCACCCCAAACCCATGACCTTTAAAACTCTTTTTTTTTTTTTTAATATTTATTTGGGAATTGTCTTGTTGCTTGGATTGAGTTTCTCTGAAAGATTTTATTCTTGGGTTAAAATATGATAAAAAGAAGTATTGGTAATACGATCACTTCCTGTTACTCAAATTGAGTATTCAACTGAAACAAGTTGAATAATAGTCCTTTCCTCTCTCATTCATCCAAAAGGATTAAATGAAGATGAATACGAAGTGTCTATTCCTTCCCAGCCTTTTCCCTGTTACTGCTTCCTGCTAAGTTGTCATTCTTATTTCTAAATTGAGATACTTTCCTCCACAAATTTAATGACAGCTTGCTAGTTTTTTTTTTGCCTTTGTTTTTGCTATATTATAAATTCTGTGAGGACAATTATTTGATGTTATTGATCTTAGTTTTAGATTTCTGGCATCAAACCAATTAGCTTGCAATCACCTAATGAATGTTTATTGAATTAATTAGTCAAGTGCTGATATTATACCAAAGCTAAGTGATTGACATACACGCGCGTGTGCTCACACACAGCCAATAACTGTTAAAACTGATTGCAGTAGGAACTCAGTATTTACGAATTGATTAGTTAATAGTTTGAACACTTTACAATTAGATTATTAGGATGAATCAGGTGTTCTTTTCTTTTCAAAAATATGCTAAAACTGTTCAAATGCCATTCTGCCAATAATGTTATTTAAGTAATAGCTCTCTTGTACCTTTTCCTATAATATTACCCATAGGATTTGGGCTGTTCACCTCATAATAAATGAAAAGAGTTTTCAAAAAATAGTTGTAATACTAAAAACTCTTGGAGAGAATTTTGTCCTTTCCAGTTAGTTATGGCTAGATTCTAGAGTACTTAACAGAGGTAGGTGAGTAAATATAGTTTTCAAAAGGTACAGACATAAAATTGAAGCACTTGGGTCTTCTGATGCTAAAGTGCTCCTACTTATTCTGCTTCCATAGAAATAGTTCTCAGGACTGCCTGTGATTAATTTTTGTTTTCTACAGTAAACTGGTAGTTCTGAATTCCTTTTTTGGTAGAACATGGATTTGCTCATTAAATCCTAGAAACTTAGTCCTGGAGGTATCTCTAAAAATAAAAGGGGTAAAAAGAGAAGTACACACAGCAATATGTGGTGAACGTGTGAAATGTATCACTGTGAGAAGAACAATATAGATGCAAAACATAAATCCTCAAAACTCTTCAGATAAACTCATGGAAGACAAACCCATAAATGTTATTGAGGGGATTGTGGAGAGATAGGTTAGAATATCCCTAATCTCAATTTTGATAGCAATCATGCCTTCCTAAAATACTTCCCTAAATGTCCTTGTAAAAACACCAAGGCCATGGTGTAATGAACTGGTCCAGTATCATCTCTTCCCGTTCTACTTTGGACCCTGAAGGTGGGGGACACAGTGACAAAACAAGTGGTTTGGTGATTTGGAATGCTGCTAGTGATCTTCACTAAAGATACTTTCTTCTGGGGCTAGCCTTTTAAGGAAGTCTTGCCACAGGTGCAGGAAAGATAAAGTTCAATGGAAGAAAATTTGGCAATGACTTCTTATCAGCCTCACCCGCCCCCAAGATTTTAATTTTCTGTAAAGTTTTTTTTTTTAAGTTTTCAAAAATCCAACATTAAGATCTTTTAAGTTGTTTTCAGCAAAATAAAAATTGACAGCCTCCCTGTCCCTCCCCTCCCCCAGTCGTGAAGGGTGTGAGATGATAAGTTTCTTCGCAATCCCTGATGGCCCCTCCGCATCGCAAAGGGGAAAGTAGAGCTTCCACCCGTGCCAAATATAAAGGTTCAAAGACCGGAACAGGCGGATCTGTGGTTTTGTGGGGAGAGAGGCATCAGGCAACTTGGGGGCGGGGCTTGGCAAGGCCGGGCTCTAAGCGCCAGGAGCTAATTAATTCATAGGAAATTAGCCAGAGAGGGGGCGGCGCATGCGTCCCGCCCTCGTCGCGCTCCTCCGTGCAGTGCCCAGTGCCCTGTTGCCTGCACGGCCTTGCAGACCTCCACCTTCGCGGACTCGCTGTACGTGCCGGGAGGGGATGCTGCGGGAGGGCGCCAGCAGGGTGGCCGCGGAAGGGGAGCGGGAGTTGGCGGGGTCTCTGCCAGCCTGAAAGTTTTTTGCTCAGCTAAACTCCCTGCAGCCGTCCTTTTGCAGTCGGATCACTTCTGAAAGGGAATTGCGTTTCTGTTGTTCCTAAGTTGGTTAAGTTTTTACTTTTTCTCAAGATCCGACAGTGAAACTTGGGAGGATGAATCTTTCATGTTTAAGGGATGATTTCCTCACTTTTTTATTTTCAAGCCAAAGTAGTATTTCCTTTGAAAGGGTCCCGTGATCTTTGGGAGAGTTGTGAGTACTTGCAAGGTTTAGCAACACAGGAAATCGCTGTTGAGAAACTTCAACTCTACGGTATAAAATCCTGTGCCGGCTCAGATTGGACGAAAGGCCTTGGTACCTAAAGAGGGACAGACTTTGTACTTCTCTATTCACTTTGATAGGCAAGAGAAACATCTGTAAGTTTTAAAAATAATAGTGGTAGTAATGATGTTAGATAATGCAAGAGCACTTGAATGAGAGTGTTGTATTGTCTTGTGATGTTATTAGAGTCAGACGACTGAACAGCTGAGGGTGAAACCCCCTTGGCAAGTTCTTATGTGTGCATCCCCTCTACCCCACCCAAAATCCGAAGGAAGAAGCCATTAGTCCAAGAAGTAAAAAAAGAAAAGGATTTTTTTTTTTTTTTCCATAAGGCCTCAGATACTGCTAACCGTGGACTGGGGAGGTGGAGAGAAGGTGCATATGAGCCTTCTAGTGTCTCTGCTTTCCGTTATTAGTCACAGGGCTCTTTGCAGTCTGATCATTTCCCCCAATTTTCCTCATCCTGCTTTCTCTGTTCGTGAGTGCCATGGGGGTGTTGATCAATTTGTAGGAACAGCTGACAGTCTAATAGAGTTCCCAGGCCCTGGTCCACTGTGAACCCCCAGCTGGTCCCACCTTTTTTGCATGCTCTTCTGGGAGTTAAGGTGGTATTGCACTTTGTTGTTTTAAAATAAGTTTATATATAAAAAGGACTTATATGCTCTGTCCATCTTATTCATTTTTTAAAACATGATAAATTGATCCATATTTGAATATTACTCTTTGTGCAGACAAGTAAAATTTTTCTAAGGGTTTATTTTGGAGTAGAGCTTATTAATCCTTGAGACTGGAAAGGGAAATCAGCACTGTCCTCTAAGAATGCTTTACCCCACCATATTCTCCCCTCTATCCTTCCCCCCCACCCCCCAAACGATCAGTATTTGGCCTCTGAGACTTCCTTTGCCTGAGACCTCATAGGAGACTCAGTCTGCAGCCACCATAGTCCCTTCTGAAAATTCTAGAACTGATATACAGCAGCATAGCCACTTACCTATCTTTTTTCCTTGTCCTACCTGTTGTGTTTTTAGTTTCAGAAAGTACAAAATTGAAGAGTCATGGTCTGGTGGCTCTGTGCCCATATTTTCTGTGTTACGCAATGTTGATTTAGAGAAGCCAAGTAATCCTGCGAAGAAAAGAACTTTGCTCTTTTGGCCAAGAGCCTATTAAGAGAAAGAGAATGTTCTTCAACTTAAGAGTTTGAAAAAGGTTCTGCGATAGATACTGGGGGAAAGAAAAACCAAATGGGAATGTGATTGACTGGGAAAACAGCCTCCAGAAAACAAGAACATTCTAGCATTCTTAGCTTAGATGGTAGATAGCCCATGAATTATATGGTTGAGGAAACTGGGCCCTGATATTGGTTCCCTTCTCTATGAATTTGGGTCTGGGTACTCATTTAATGCCTCTGGCCCTCAGTTTTATATATCAAAGGTAGAAAATATTATTCACTCTTTTAGGATTTTTGAGATCAAGTGAAATAAAAAGTATGCCACAGCTTTTTAGAAACAAATTGTATCCTCAGTGCCTAGAACAGTGTCAAAATAGGAGCTTCTTTATTTAGCGAACACTCTTAATAGCCCTTAGCCAGGTCTCAGTGCTTTTGAAGACACTTTTCACTAAAAGCAGTATTCATAAGAACCCTGCAAGTTTATTTGTCATTTACCTTGTTTTTTTCAGGAAAGGTGAGTAGGTCCTAGAAAAGTTAACTTGCAAGTAATAAGTGGCAGTGTTGAGATCTGCCAGGACTCCACTTTACCTCTAGAGTTTGTATGTGTGCATCATCTGATCCCTTGGCCTCTTAAAGAACATTCACCTCCACACCAGGGGACTGGGAGCTGGTTTCTGGGCAGATATTCACTGTGATGCCAGCCAATGAATGTATAATAAAACAAGTAAACCACTGTACAATACGATTCATCATTTGTAACCATTTATTTTATATAATTTGTTCCGTTTTTTTCTCTGTTTACTTTTCTAGATTATTTTTGAGACCTCTTTTGCATGAAACTCATGGGAGGCTGAATCTGTAGCCGTCATAATCCCTTCAGAAAATTCTAGAACTGGTAAACAGCAGCATGGCCACATAGTTATCTTTTTTCTTCATGCCACCTGTTGTGTGTGTTAGAATATTCAAATCACCTAACACTTTACCCCTGCCCCTTTTTTGGGCCAGGGATTGAATCTATGGGTGTGCTATCACTGAGCTACATTCCCACAATTATTTTTATTTTGAGACAGGATCTTACTAAATTTTCCACACTGGCCTCAAACTTGCCATCTTCTTTCCTCAGCCTCCTGAGTAGCTGGGATTATAGGCATGCACCACTGCAAACTTGGCTGCACTTTACCCTCTTAGTTTTTACCACTGCTTTACTCCTTCTGCCCTCTTGGAGACTATTCTTGGGAGAAAGCTTTCATAATTTTGTTTTCACTGCAGTGCCTAGCCATGACAGTTTGGGCCACTGGCTCCTGACAATTTGTTAACAAATTGGCTTTGGGAAAAAAAAAAAAAATTAAAACCAAGTCCAGACCAACATCCCTGTAATCCATGTATTCAATGACTCTAATTGCTTAATGTTCTTGCCTTTATTACTCAGTACCTGGGATGTGGAAGGTATTGTGTGGGAAAGTTAGTTCATGAAGCCATTCAGTGTGGTATCACAGGCTCGATGTTGGCCCATCTCCTACAAATTCAGGCTGGAGGAGTTCTATTGCATTCTTGGTAATTGAGAAATGCTTACTGTGTGAGGTGTGCTTTCTGTGTGTGGCTCACATATGAAGAAAAGACTTCCTATTTCCTTTGCCCTAGCTGTTGACATCTTTTGTGTATTTCTCCTGCTAAGGGTTCCAGAAGGCCTCCACTTTTTCCTCTGCTCTTTTAATGCTGAATTTTACTACGGAGAAAAGAAGTTTCTTGAACTTCTGTTCCATCCCTGAATACATTGCATTATGGAGAAAACAGCAGAGACTGTTTAAAAATTATTAAGTGGCAACATTTCCTACTTGAACTTCCTAATTTTTAAATAGTTAAGGTCCCTGCTGTATTTCTTCAGATCTCTGTCCAGAGGCATAGGCCTTAGGGATCCTTTATTAGGCAAATTAACTTTACAGGAGCCCTGAAGGATCTTTGATCCCCACCCTTCCCATACTAGAACACATATTTTACGTGTTTTAAAAAGTATTATTGGGCACTGAGAACTAACCTAATATACTGTGCTTTCAAGACTATAAACTCATAGAGGTGGATTAATTTACTATCATGTAGGATTTGTTTTTTCTTTTTTAATATCTAGATTAACTTTGATCCTCCATACCTGTAGGTTCTAGCCAACTGTGGATTGAAATTATTAGGGAAAAAAATCATGTCCATATTAAACACATACAATCTTTGTTCCTTGTAACTTTTCCCTAGATAATGTGGTATAACTGCTGTTTGCCTAGTGTTTACTTTGTGTTAGATATTACAAGCCATCTAGAGATGATTTAAAGTAAGGGAGGGTGTGTGGGAGAATGTACACAGGTTATATGCAGATACTAGCCCATTTTATATTGAGCACTTGAGCACCACAGATTTGGGTTTCTACAGTGGGTTGTTCGGGGATTCTGGAACCACAGGACACTGAGGGAGAACTGTATGTAATCAATCTCTCTTTCTCTCTCTCTCTCTCTTTCCCTCTTTCTCTTTTTTCTGTACTGGGAATTTCATCCACTGAGCTATATTCCCAGCATTACCCCTCCCCTTTTTTTTAAACATTTTTAAAAATTTTGAGACAGAATCTCACTAATTTGCTTAGGAACTCACTGAGTTGCCCAGGATGGTCTTGAACTTGTGATCCTCCTGCCGTAGCCTCTTTGCTTACTGGGATTATAGGTGTGTGCCTGGCTGTATGTAGATTCTGTTTGCCTAAATTTACGGAGTACATTATTAGTCTAAGGAAATAAAAATCATAATATACATAGGAAGCTTTGGTTTCTTTATCTGCAAAATGGGAATGATAATACCTACTACATAGCATAACAGGAAGAGGAAAGCAAAAAACATATGCAAGGGGTACCTAGCTGTGCCAGCCACAGTGGGCATCCAATTTTGGTTGAATCAGAATTAAACAGAATTAAGCAACCAAAAGCTAAATTAAGCAGGCCTCTTGAAGGATTCAGTGCAATGTGTTAGCATACAGGATGTCAGGTCAGAGACCTGGGTTTGTTTTTCTTGGCTGCTTAACATCCCTAATTCTCATTTTCTTTATGTGTGAAATGGATGTATTTACGAGAGTTACAGTATTATAGTTAAAAAGATTTTGTAAGGTACTGCACCTAGAGTATGTGGTATAATTGGACACATAGCACATTCTTGGGAAATTAAAAATGTACGTTTATGGATGTGATTTATATCACAATTCAACAGCAACTCATGAACAACTACATGACCAGTAACAAAATATAGAAATACATATGTGGACTTGTAGATTATTTGTAAATAGATAGAATGATCAGAATTGGATAGATGTCAGTCTAACAAGGGTTGAGATTTAAGGGCAGGAAAGGACATCATTGAGAAGAGAGCAGTGCAGTCTAAACAAATTATATAGGGTCTAAGTCGGGTAGGAGAAAAGATAGGTGTTTATATGGAAGAGATAGAAGCAGATAGCAGAGCTCATGACGAAACAAGAGGACATTACAAGGAATGACCACAAGATAAGGCTGTGATTTAAATTTAAGCATTATCCTAAATTCCTATCCACTTTGACTTCAGTATCACTAGTGTGCCTCACCTTTCCTCCTGACCCAATTATAGTTCCAATTCACTCTCAGTTTCATTCACTTTATCCTTGACAGCATTTAGATGCTGTAAATATGGAAGGTGAAATGACCTGAAGAGACATATAAAGCTCATCCTTCTTTCTTTTAAAGTACCATGCATGCCATTTCCTAAGTGTGTGCTTGCAAGCCTGATATTTGGATGTCTCTGTTGTCTTGCTTCTCTTTCTTCACCTGTGTGGGTGTTAATGATGACCATGATCATGATGATCAAAATGATGCTAGGTTAAGGATATCATAAACTTTATCGAGGGTTTGCTATGGGCCAACTGCTGTGCTAAGTATTTTTCTGCATGTTTTCTTAATTAAATCTTGCAACAAGTCAATGTTAGGAGCTATTACTATTCCTGTCTTATAAATGAAGACATTTATCCTCAGAAAGGCTAAATTCCTCAAGCAAGGTTAATAGACACATCATGGGCCTGGAATTCAAATCATGGCACCTAAGATCTTGAATACTCCTGAAATGACACAAAGGAGTAAGGTGGGTTTCTAAAGCAGGGCATACTTTTAGAACTTAGGCATCCCAATACAATATCAGTGGTACTGCTGTGTATATGGTTGGGTGTTTCCAAAGAGATCAGTCCATGGCCTTTGGTCTTTTGCATTCAATCTGTGGTCCATCTTGATGCAAATATATGGTTGTGGTCCATTTTTAGGGCATTTTGGCTATTTGTTTTTGCTTGTAATACCCACAAATTTTTATTTAGTATCTTTAATCTTTAGGCTTAATGACATAGAACTAGAGAAAATATACTACTGTTTATATTGAAAAATTTGAAACTTAATGATCAGTTTTTTTTTTTTTTTTGGAGAATGGCTCCCAGATATTTTTAAGAACAATGTGGTCAATGCTGCAAGTACACCTAGTGATCATGAAGTTATTTTGCATATTTAGTCTGTTTTTTCCTTCTTGTCTGAAATCTTTTGAAAATTCTAGAGCAAAATTGAAAAATGGCTGATCTCACCCAGCTCCTGGAAAATGAAGTATTCATGGCTTTTGCCTCCTATACAACGATTATCCTTTCAAAAATGATGCTTATGAGTCCTGCAACTGCATTCTATAGACTAACAAGAAAGGTAAGACATTTTTTGGACTAGTGTTTTCAGTTCTATTATAGATTTAGAGTATAACTTTTGGGGTGAGAGTGGGGAGAGATGAAAAATATTGAATAAAAGAAAGAAAAAAGGCTAAGAATTAAAGTTCTTCTTCCCAGAATGGGCTCTTATGACTGGAGTATGCTAACCATTGAACTTTGTGTACTTCTGACTTAAGTTAATAGTATTTCTACCCAGCATTGTAAGAGTGAATTTAAAAAAGTCAAGAGGCATGGTCAAGGTGACAGAAAGATTTTGAAGTACACATCCCATGTTCAAGCAGGTCTGTGACCAAGTGAGAGGAGCAGAGAGGCTGCTAGACAAAGTGTAAAATTTTCATTGGTGCTATCCCTGTGCCTATTAAACATCTTCTTTCTGGAAGCCTCCTGTTTCTCTCTTAGGTTCCTGTCCTGAGGTTTTGTCCTCTAGAGTCTTGCTCCTGTCTAGAGGTCCTGGCCCTCTCTGAGGTGTTTCCTTGTCACTGTTGGAGATATGGGGTTGATATCTGGAGAACATTCCCACATATTTAATTCTGTGATAGGGTTCAGTTGTCCTCTGGAAACAAAGTAGAAGCAGGGAAATCCTCCTGGTCTTAAAAGAAGGAGGGACTTTGAATTTGTGGAGTGGCAGGCGCCATTATGCTATTGTCAGCATAGTCAGGTGAAGTTCAGGTTGGTCCCCATTTTATAGAATAACTGAAAGACACAGAGGTTAAGGTCAGTAGCTGTCAGATTCATCTTGAGCTGCCTTTACAGGATATCTTGGACTGGATAGTTTACAATAGCACATATTTGTTCCACACAGTTCCTGAGGTTGGCAAGTCCTAGATCAAGATGTCAGTAGATCCAGTGCCTGGTGAGGGCTGGATTCCTGATGTGTACATGGCCATGTTCTCCTTGCATCCTTACTTGGGGTGAATAGAGAAAGAAAGAAGCAAGTTCTGCCCTGTCTCTTTATAAGGGCACTAATCCCATCCATGAGGGTTCCACACATATGATCTAATCACCTCTCAAAAGTCTCCACCTCCAGATACCTTCACACTGGGGATTAGGCTCAAATATATACGTTTTGTAAGGACACATTCAGTCCATAGCAGGAGGGGCCCCACAGTGGCATAACAGTAGAGGATAAGGCTGAGATTCAAATTCAGATAGTTTAAATCCAGATCTCATACTCTTTCATTGTAATATATTAATTTCTTTATTTAAAATGAACATGTCAAACATCTCATAGCCAGGCATTTATTTAGAGGATACTGTGATGAACAAGGCCAACAGGCCTGTCTGCAAGAGCTGTTGATACTGTATCCCAACCCTGCCTATCAGTTCTCCTCAATACTTTTATCTAGAAAGAAAGCTCTTATCATATTAAGAAAAAGTTATAACATTTATGAGATGTTTTTCAAGCTTAAATTAGAACTAATTTTATAGTTTTTTTTCCTTATTATAAATTATTAAACATTGGGACATACTTAAATATTTTTAAAATGCATCTTTCAAGTTTCAAGGGATGGGGAAATCATTTCAAAGAGCATAATAATCAGAGGAAGCGATACATGAACACATGCCATGCCCTCAAATGTTAACTTGTTCTTCCTAGGAAGCAATTCAGCTTCTTAAATTTAATATTATTTGACCCAACGTTTTATCTGGCTCAAGAGAAAGAAGCATACATATCCTATCAAAGTACAAAATACCTTTACCATCCCTCACTTTCTTATGCTTCTTGCCTTTTTTTCTAACAACTTTTGGTAATTAAATGTATTACCTTCAGACTAGCTGGTTCCTTGGAAATGCTAAAATACTCGAGGGAGGGTGTGTCCACATGTCATTGTGAAAAAAATGCTAGGGTACCATAATAATAATGATAATAATTAGTGCTGACTCAGACTTATGCCTCTTTCTATTTTTTCCTTCCTTCTCACTATTTTTATATTCTGGTTTTCATTTAAGTTCACATTTATGCTGCTTTTAGAAATAATTTGCGGGCTGGGATTGTGGCTCAGCGGTAGAGCGCTTGCCTAGCACATGCAAGGCCCTGGGTTCGATCCTCAGCACCACATATAAATAAATAAAAGGAAAGGTATTGTGTCCAACTACAACTAAAAAATAAATATTTAAAAAATATAGTTTGTATTGTTAATAAAGATTCAGGTTTAAACTGTGAATGAACTGTGGATGCTCCTGTGTGATTTATTGCTCTGAAATTTCTTTGCTTAGGGACCAACCTACAGGCCTGCATTTCTGACATTAAAATGCAGATAACTTAGGTAGAATACCCTCATGCTGTTTGGTGTTTGCAATACGTTTTTTTTTTCCCCCCTTGGCGTTTGGAATAGGTGTTTGCCAACCCAGAAGACTGTGAGAGCTTTGGCAAAGGAGAGAATGCCAAGAAGTATCTTCGAACAGATGACAGGGTGGAACGTGTACGAAGGTAAACCAGTGTCTCTGGAAATTACCTACTCAAAGAATTTTGGTCAAGGAGCTCAGTGAAGTTGTTTGGGCCTTGGAGAAAAGGAAAAAAAAAAAAGTCATCCATTCAGTATAACTACAGAAAAGTAGAGATCTCAACATCTCTGAATATAACTGTTATTGCACATATTACTAATTTAGTTGCACTTTTGTATGGACTTTTTATTTGTTCTAATTAGCTATACATGACAGTAGAATGCACTTTGACACATCATACATAGATGGAGTATAATTTCTCATTCTTCTGCTTATACATGATGTAGAATCACACAGGTTATATAGTCATGTATGTACATAAGATAAAACACCTGACTTTGTTGGGATTAGTAACTGTGCTCTGTATAGTAGTAATGGCAGGTAGAAGGTAAAATGGAGACAGTGAATTCTTGCAGTTTTGTCATCTTTCTCCAGAGACGTGACTCAACCCATATAAAGGGTTGAAGAAACAGGTGTTTTTGCATAAGGTTTGAAATATGGAAGTTGACACTCTTCAGAGAAATGAGTACCAGCTGAAGTATCTAGATCGTATTGGCATTATCCATTTTTTGATTCCTGGTGAAAGTCTGAAGCCCATCTCAAGATTTCTGCAGATTCTCCCATGGTACATGGCATATGGCCTCAAGATTAACTCAGGCTCTGGGTTCATGCATTTGTGCATGCTTCTGCATTCTGCACTGGGTGTAACCTCAGTCTTTCTCTCAATTCCCTTGACAAATCAGCTTAAAAAATGTGTATAAAAGTGGATTTAACTGAATTGAAGTGCAGAGAAGGTTACTGTGTGGCAACCTAAGCATTGTGTATTAGAGTTCCATGTCTGACAATGTCCTACAGAGTCCTCAGGGAGAATTTGCACCACACCTTCTTGTACCCCAAGTAGCATCCAGCATTTTATATGGCCCCATATACTTTTTTGCCTTTCCTGTACTAAAATTAAATTTACTTTTTTATTTATGCAAAAACAGTTTTATCTCCAAGCTTTTTATCAAGCAAGTTTTTTTTTTTTTTTTTTTCCTCTCTTCTAACAGAAAGCCTGTGCTAGAGATTTAGGACAAAATGTTCACTTTTGTTTCTTTTAATTATACACTTGTTAATTCAGCAGCTCCTGAGTTAGTCAATTAGTCAATCTTGAAAATGGATTGTGTAGAGAGTGTGGATCCAAAATAGTTTCAAGACAGAATCAATGTGAGGATCTCAAACAATATCAAAGGAAAAGAATTAAAACTAGAAAAGGTGAGTGGCACTCACTGTCATAGATTTCTCAAAACCATTAGACATAGAGTTTAAAATATACCCTTTTTTGTGTTTGCCTTTGACAGCAGGACCAGAAAGTGCTAGGACCCTCAGTGGTATTAGGAAGATTGAAAGGAAGATCCAAATTTCATATATGAAAGTTTTAACAATAAAAGCTATTTTATTGGGGAGAATTTAGATTTTTTCCCCACTATCATTTCCTACTTCTCATCCTCAATCCCTGTGCCCACAGGATTGTATCTCTGAAAGTGAAAGCCATAATCTAAGCTGATCTCCAGTCAGGTTGCAATTGACCTGGTTGGGAAAGGGTTGTCCCTGAGGTGCAGGAACTGTGTGCACTGCGCCCCCTGGTGATCAGACACTGACCTTACAATGTGGCAAGAGGAGGAAGAGGAGGGTATCTGGCAGAATAGGGTGCTAGTTGCCTGTTCTAGTTTTTGAGAATTTATTGGCTTTCTCAAAAAAAGTTCCCAATAACAATACACTTTTGAAGATAATTTTCAGAGAAGGAGTTTCAAGAATCTCCTTTTTCCATTTAACCTAGATTTTTTCCCCCTCTCTCCATCATTACACAATTATAACACAATTATAAATCCAACACTATTAGCACATCTGCATATTTCAATGTCAGGGACCCAGGAGAGACACAAATGAGGTTAAAGGTAAGCTTTAAGGAATGTGATATTGAAAAAATAAATATATACACATACAGATTAATTAGTTAAAAACAGAGTAATGTATGTTGAAATATCAAGGTTTGTGGCTCAAAGTCAGTTGTTTTGAGCTGTAGGCAGACAGAATCACTGATGATTAGGAAATCATCTATTTAATCCTGTTTCACTTATTCTAGGAAGAATTCCAGACCATGTACATTCACTACCACAAGATAAATGAAAGTTGAAAGGCAAATGGGGCAGCCACAGAAATAGTCATTCAAAAGAACTTGGGTTTGATATTTAGGGAAAGCAGAGACATTGAGGACATACTACCATCCCACCTTCAAAGGTAATGCCCATTTACTGGGAGGGTTCAATGGATCCTCAGTGATACTTGTTGGGGATTCTGTCAAGAGATTGAAATGTGTGGCTGGGCGTGGTGGCATATGCCTGTAATCCCAATAGCTCTGGAGGCTGAGGCAGGAGGAATGCAAGTTCAAAGCCAGTCTCTGCAATTAAGCAAGACCCTGCCTCTAAATAAAATATAGAAAAAGGGCTGGGGATGTGGACGTTGGTTAAGTGCCCCTGGGTTCAATCCCCAATACTAAAAAAAAAAAAGAGAAAGAGAGATTGAAATGTGAGCTGGAGGTTGAACTGTGTGATCCCTCATGTGGTCCCAGTGTATGAACAAAGCATTAATTGAGGGAGCCTTGTGTATATATCACTGCTATATCTTCTTTTGGGATCCTGTCAAGGAGCTTTAAGACTAGGTTCCTGGCCAGGCATGGTGGGAAGCTGAGACAGGAGGATCACAAGTTCAAGGCCAACCTTAGTAGCTAAACAAGGCCCTGTTTCAAAATAAAAAATAATAATTAAAAAAGGGATGGAGATGTGGCTCAGTGGTTAAATAATTCTGGGTTCAACCTCTAGTACCACAAACAAACAAACACAAAACAAAATTAAAAAAAAACCAAAAAACAATTTCCTCCCCAAAATTACGTTTCCTGCTAGTGTTCCTCTTCAGAGGTTTATAATGTTCCCCATGAAAATAAGATCAACATGTCTATAATAGAGAATATTATGTACTTAGGAATATTTTATGAAGGAGTAACCTGAAAAATATGATTTAGAAGTAGGAAGAAGAAAAATATAACAATTTGAGGAAATTTCTTTGTGGGAATTTGGACACACTGCTGTATGCTAAGACTGAGAGGTTTGGTGAAGACTGGGTAGGCAGGAAGTATGGTTACAGCTCCTTTTGTAGTTGGCCGACCTTTGACAGTTTTTAAATGCATGTTGCAGCTCTAGTCCAGGTCAGGTAGATGCCATGATCCAAGTTATTCTGATCTGAGGGAATGCGTGACCATGGTCTCTTGAGCACAGAGCTGGTGGTAGTCCATCACAGGGCAGGTGTGTTCCAAGGGGCATCTGTCCAAAGAGAAGGAAAGCTGAGAACATGGACTCATGGGGCAGTGGAGAGTAGACCCGGGTAAGAATGGTTGCTTCGGCAAACTGATGTTTACCTGGTAACAGATTCTAGCTGTGTCTATAAATAAGGCTAGATGGAGAAGGCTGCCACTCTGTGAAGGACAAAAGAAAGGACAAGGAGAAGGGTGGGGTGAGCTATATAGGGGTGTCAGTAAGTGTATACCCAGGCAGGTTGGCACCAGGTGTATACTTACCCGACTGTGGGTATTGGGCCTTCCTAGGACAATGAGGAGTGTTATTTAGAAAAGCTTTTCGAGGACTGACGAAAGAGAAAAAGAATGGAAAAGGAGAAATGAGAGAAGGAAAAAGTTGGAGGGCCCAATAAGGCCAAGAGGACCCAGTCCTTGACTTTCTCCTCCTTCTTCCACATTCCCCCTATTGCCTGTGACTTTCTTCTTTGCTTTAACGTTGTGTTCTATTTGACAGCCATCTAATAGAGGCTTAGGAGTAGACATGGTTTTCCAAGGGTATCCCTTTTGTCATTTCTTCCCCAACGTTGAAATTTCTGTCACATCATCATGAAGGAAAATCATGACATGCCCGAGACTGGAAGTGAAGGCGTCTTGGTCTTGCAGGAGAATTCAGAGGAACAAAGCAAATGGCACTGGTGGACAGGCGAAGCGGGCCATTCCACATGGAGTTCTGTCCTTCCTTCCCACTCCTGCCTGATTCTCAGTGGTCCTGGCACTGTTCCGGGAACCAGAGGGGACAAAATCACTTCATTCTGCCTTTGCTTTTACTCAGGGGCAGGTGGTTCTTTATTTCAGCCGTTTCCCAGGCGTGCCTTCTTCATCCTTCTATGCTGTCATTGTCTTTGTCAGGCAGCCTGGAGATCTTCGGGAAGACAGAAGGGAAGGGAGGGAAGGAGAGCGATGACCACTGAGCAGGCAACATGGAAGAATTATCTTTTTGGGGGTGGGGCATACAGGGGATTGAACTCAGGGGCACCCCACTACTGAGCCACATCCCCCGCCCTATTTTGTATTTTACTTAGAGACAGGGTCTTAGCGCCTTGCTTTTGCTGAGGCTGGCTTTGTACTCGCGATCCTCCTGTCTCCACCTCCTGAGCTGCTGGGATTACAGATGTGTGCCAGCAGCCTGTAAATAATTATCCTTTATGCCAAAGTAGAAGAGCCCTATAAAAGAAATGTTTTTCACTTTGGTATATGTATCAATAGCTGACAAACTCTATCAAAATCTCTAGTCCTAGTTTAGAAACTAAAACAGTTTGGGGGGCTGGGGCTGTGACTCAGCGGTAGAGAGCTCGCCTAGCACATGCAAGGCCCTGGGTTTGATCCTCAGTACCATATACAAATAAATAAATTAAATAAAGGTATTGTGTCCAACTACAACTAAAAAATAAATATTAAAAAAAGAAACTAAAGCAGTTTGTCATTCTGTAGGCTTAAAAAGGGGCATCAGATTTTAAGATTATGAACTTTTAAGAATGTCAAGTCAAAAAAAAAAAAAAAAAGAATGTCAAGTCAGTAATAGATGTGCCTTTTATTAAAAATTCTAGCCAGGAAAGCCCATGGTGCCTTATGGCTAGACTATACTTTTTGTTTTCTTCTAGTGGTGATATAAAGATAAAATTTAGGAAGTCTCTTTTATCTTTTAAAAATATTTTAAAGTTTTAGTACTGCAGATTGTGCTCTATCACTGATTTATTTTCCTAGCCCCTTCTATATTTTTAGTTTTTAGACAGGGTCTTGCTAAGTTGCTGAGGCTGGCCTTGAACTTGAGATCTTCCTGCTTCAGCTTCCCAAGTCTCTGGGATCACAGGGGTGCACCACCACACCTGACTTCTTATCATCTTTTGTGTATATTCTGTTTTATACTGCAAGCTTATTAACTTATTCCTTTTGTGGTTTAAAGATATGAGTGGCTAAAGTTTTGGCCATCTTCAAGAGGCTATTTATGTGTTGTGCTATTTTTATTTGAAGAGATGAGTCTTTGCTATTCAGTTGCTATTGCTATTAAGTTTGTAATCTAGTGGTTTGGGTAAATGGGCAAGCATTTTCTTAATCACCATTTTAAAGACTAGAAAAATTAAAGGAAGTCTCTTAGGAAAGATTATACCCCAAAAGGTTTTTTTTTTTTCCTTTGTGAAGAAGAGTTTTTAGTAGGAGGAATTTCAATATATATATATTTCATATTAATAAAAATGAAGTGAATTTTCCTAGATGCAATTTTGATATTCCCAAAACTATAAAATGACTTCAACAGACACTAGTATGGCAGTATGTATAAACGTGGATGTATAACCAATGTGATCCTGCAATCTGTACACTTGGTAAAAATAAGAATTCATACCCCACTTGAATCAAATGTATGAAATATGATATGTCAAGATCATTGTAATGTTCTGAGCAACCAATAAAAAAGAGATACACTAAAATTAAAAAAAAACAAAAATAATGAGATGATATAACAACGAAAGTCAAGTGAGTGAGGAAGCAAAGCAGTTTGAGAGAAAGGCTTTTACTTTGCAGTTTAAAGATCCATTAACATCTACATTTAATTTTTGGAGGGCGGGAAGAATGAATATGTTTCTGCTGATTTTGAAATTTTAAGAGTCATTTTTTTCCCCACAGAGCCCACCTGAATGACCTTGAAAATATTGTTCCATTTGTTGGAATCGGGCTGCTATATTCCTTGAGTGGTCCAGACCTTTCTACTGCTCTCCTGCACTTCAGGCTCTTTGTTGGAGCACGGATCTACCACACAATTGCGTATTTGACACCCCTTCCCCAACCAAATAGAGCTTTGGCTTTTTTTGTTGGATTTGGAGTTACTCTTTCAATGGCCTACAGGTTGCTGAAGACTGGATTTTACCTGTAAAGAAAATCGAGTACTTCCCATGCAATTGGTTTTTAAGAATTCTATACTTCCAGTATATAATGAATATTTTCTGAGGCTTTAAGTGGGAAGGGAGCAGAGAAAGTAGGAATGGGGAAAACCCATTTTAAAGATTAGCACTGCTAATATCCTTTTATTCTTGCTTTATATTTTCTGTAGACATTCAACAATAATTCTTAAGTCTTTTGTGTGATTCTTTTAAGTTCTGATTGTTATAATTTTCAACATTCATCAACATTTCATATTATGAATCTATAAAAAATTGATTGTGTGTGTGCGAGGTCTATATTTCAATACTGTGGAAATAGTAATATGAAATAAAGAATTTAATGAATGGTTTTGTTTTCCCAACTGTTTATATTTCAAAATTTCAAAACTATGGAAAAGTTGTAAAATAGAATAAAGAACCTCTGTATACCATTCATCTAGATTCACCTGTTGTTCACATTTTAGCACATTTGCTTTAGCTTTCAAAAACAATTTTTTTTCATAAACAATTTGAAAGTAAATGGCAAATATCATGATACTTTACTTCTTTATATTTAGACATATTTCTTGTATGAACAGCATAGTCTCCACAAAAACCACAGTACCATTACCACACCCAAGAAATGTCACATTACCACAATGGTATTTGACATATATATTCTACAAATTTATCCAATTTTTCTAAAACCACCTTTATAACTTCTTTAGGATCTAAGAATAAAACAAGGCCTATATGTTGCCTTCTGTTACATTTTCATTAAAATAGAAGCATTCCTTCACTTTTTTGTTGTTTTTTGTCTATCGTGACATTGATTTTTTTTTTTTTGAAGAGTATATGCCAGTTGTTTTACAGAATGACCTTTACTCTGGATTTTTCCTATTTAGTATGTTCTTAGTCTTTGATTCAGAATAAACATTTGGGGTCTGGTTATGTGCTGTTCACATTGTATTATATCAACAGGTTTAAGACATCAGTTTGCTCCATTATTAGTGATATTAAATTCAATCAGCATAGTAAGGGTATACTAACCAGATTTGTCTATTATAAAGATATCTTTTTGTCTTTATAATCATATGAGGGATAATGAATTAGACTATGTTCCTATCCTATCCCCTTATAATTTTTACCCACTGAGTTTAGTACCCAGTGATGCCTAATTTGATTTCTACAATAAAGTAAATAAGCATAAAAATTTATTCAGCATATATAAACTATAAACACATTAATCTGTATAAATGCAGATTTTTTCTCTTGAATGCAACTAGGTGTATTTCAATTTTTACAACAGAGGGTTAACTTTTAAATCTCAATATTCTTCTATACATGCCATTAAATTTAAGTTAGTTGTTTTCCTTTCTACCTCTTGATTAGTCTCAATTTAAAATACATATTTCTTAAGTAGTACGTTAGTGACTGTTGTGAAATGTTCATTTAGGTTTGTCACACAAGAGAAAAATTACTGCAATATTTTAGTTTTAATAGTTTGAACAACTCTAAAGTCTATAAACAAAACCTATTAGGCAGTTTTCTGTGTAGACTTCTTCACAAGGTTTCTCTTGTTTTCCTAATGTTAAAAGCAGCTCTGCATACTGTGGACCGAACTGTAGTAAATCTTCATGGTGTAATTAATGGAAAAGAACATGAATTCTAACATGAAAAATCTAAAATCCAAGGATTGGGTTTGAACACACACACACACACACACACACACACACACACACTCTTCTGTTCTCTGGATTTGGGAAAACCCTCTTACCTTGTCTGAGCTACAGTTTCCTGAAGCTTTTTATATGACTTGTTCAAGGTAATGTGCTTTTATGTATTTGAAGCATATGAAAAAAGTATGTTCTCACAGGTAAGTGTTCTTTCTGTGTGTCACTTACTAGAGCAATCTATTAATAATAAAGACCCCATTTTTAGTTGAGTTTTCCTGAGCTTTCAGTAATAACTTTATTTAACCCTTGTCAGTGTTCCCATTGTTTTCTTAAAATTTCTACTCCCCTGGTAATGATTCTCAGAACAGAAGCAGAATGGATTATGGTTATTGTATTGGTTATCTATTAGCTATATTTGATATCCATTACTAGACAATTATTAGGATAAAAGAACATTTAAATTTTAGAGTTTTAAAACTATACATGCAGAGCATGCTTCAGGGGGAAAAAGCCTGGAGATTAGCTACTTAACTTTCCAAGTTTGAATAAAAATGTTTTTTAAACAACAATGGTTTCTATTTTTTCACTCATAAGAGAATCTTTAGATGTTGGGAGATTTATTAGTGAAACTGCTTTTATATAGGAGGGACAGGAAGGGAAGAACATTGGTTCATGCTCTACTAAGAAATCTCTACCTAACCACATGACAGCACTGGCTTTAGAGTGGTCTATCTGGTAGGTGATTTTAACAGGGGATGGGACGTGGGGATAGCACAGCTTGGGTTAGCACCATTACCTATGAAGGATGCTGTCATTGGAATGTCTCCCAAATGTCTATGTGTAAAAGGCTTGGTCATGGGCCTGGGGTGCTATTGAGAGGCAGTGGAAACTTTCAGAGGTGGAGCCTAGTGGGAAAAAGCACATCATGACAGTATGATATGCTATGCTGTCATAGGCCCAAAGCAACAGGGTCAAGTGATCATGGACTGAAATCTTGAAACTGTGAGCCCAAATAAACCTTTCCTACTTTTAAGTTGTTGGTCTCGGGTATTTTGGCACAGTGGTGGAAAGATGACTAATACAAAAGAGAACATGTTTCTTCCCCTTAGTTGGACCTCTTTGAAATAAAATATTATGGTTTATTTATATCTGGATGTGCATCCTCATTTGTATACACAGAAATACACACATACATTTACACACACCACCACCACCTCCACCACCATAACCAGTACTAACCATTATTAAGTAATTAAGTTATGTTGTTGCATCTTCAAACATACCATCTCTGTTTATTCATGCCTTGCTCACTTCTCAACTGCCCCAAACCAACTCTATCATAAGTAAATCAAGATCCTTCTACTGAAATCAGAAGATATTTTTCTGTACCTCTTACTGAGGAATTATCTAGGGCAATGATGGATGTTCTGAGGGGAAGTTTCAGACTCTCAAACGGAGAGTGGTAGAAGTTTTATAAAAAATGTGTATATATAAATTACATGAAATCTTCATTATATACTACAAAGCCCTATTGTTTTCTCTTATAATGTTATATGAGGTAGAATCTTCTTATTGGAAATGTCTGATATTTGGCTTGGGCACATTGAAAGATGGAGATCCATCATGAGATTCTCGTGTATATAGAAAGACTGAGGTTTTAATGAGGTTGAGGAAATTTTGTCCAATCAATATCAGGTGGACAAGTCCCTCTATTTTTGAAGAATGAAAAAGTTACTCTTTTCAGGGTGCAGATGTTATCAGGTGTGAAGAGGCAGACTCATAAGAACCTAAACATCAATGAGACTGGAATGAGTTTCAGAATGGCAGGAATTTCAGGGAAACTCACACTTGTACTTGTTCCATGGCCAGATTTTCTGAATTCCAGAGTTTAGACCCTTTTTTTTCCCCTGTAGTCAAGTTGCCCTGGCAGATAAATTGTGATAAGAGAGGAGAATCCATGTTGGTACTCTATGCAGAATCGCTGTTAAAGACACCAGAGTCATGCCACACCACAGTGCTCTGCTCATTGCTGTTTGTGAGCTTATGTGCAAAATGCAGACGCTAGTCCAAAATAAGGAAAAGGAAAGGGGACAGAATTCTATCAAAATAGAAGAAAGATCAGTGGAGTAGAGGAAGGGGGTTGATGGGGAGGGAGGAGGGATGGGATAAAGGAAGAAAAATGGAATAAATCTGACCTAACTTTCCTATGTACATATATGAATATATCACAGTGAATCTTACCATCATGTACTAAAACATGAATTAAAAGCACTATAAATAAATAGCAGAAAGATCAGTAGAGGGGAGGGAAGAGGGGGAAGAAGAACTGGAGGGAAAGGAAAAGGACTGAGGACCGAATTAGAACAAATTATATTCTGTGCTTTAATAATTATGTCAAAATGAATCCTACTGTTATATATAACTAACAAGAATGAACTTAAAAAAAAAACGTGTTTGGTGAGTGTGGATTTAGTCTACAGAGAGTTAGAGGAACTGAACTTTAAATGGCATGGAGCTGAGATAGTCTGACACATCCATTCCAAGATGGAGATGATTTCCATGAAGGGGACTAAAAATATTCATTGTCAGTTGGCTGTAGCTCCCCACGTTCACCTCCACACTTGGAACAGCTTTGCAGTCAGAACCAGGGTGGCCATGTCTAATGACATGTACCCTTTACTACTGTGGACAGCATGGTCCAAGGCTCTTTTTGTATCCTCCTCTTTCTGTTTCCTGGGCTTTCTTCTTTCCTGACTGAAACATTCTTTCTTTCAACATATCAAGATGCAGTGGCTATCTCTTGGGTCACACTAACCAGAAAGTCAATGACTCAACATACAAATGTTGTGGCTGGCTGGAAGGTCAACTATCAATGGGTAATTGTATAACTTTGGTCCCTCTTTTTTAAGCAGACCTCTCAAGATTCCCTGAGCATTGCTAACAAGTACCTTATGGCTTCTTGGTTTAATGTTTGATGATTTTAAGGCCAGAAGTTTACCCAGGTAGTGAGGAAAAGGGCACAGAGTTTCTGGCACCGAAAGCATTAAAATTTAATAGAGAGGACACTCCTAGGGAATCCTGTTTGGGTTCTATAAACCATTCACCTGAGGGCTCTACTTTGTAAATTAAAAAAAAAAAGTTTTTTTGAGTTACATGGTTGCATCCCACTGACTCTTCGTGAAGGCAGATGGTGAGAAGTGCAGTGATTTGCCTTGGGAGTCCGTACGATCCATTCAGAAGCAGCAGCACAAAAATCCTATGATCATCTCCCCCCTGCCAGCCTGAAATGTCAGCCCTGTGGGAAGCTGATAGGTGTTCCTGCTATCAGCTGAAGCAGCACCTCTACATTCGTACCTTTCAGGGTACTTTATTCACTATATATTCTATGTAAACTGTTGGATTTGACAAGGAGGAGTTGTCGAAGGCAGACTACTGGGAAGGGGCTGTGTTGGTTTGAATTTGGCACCAATCTCTCATACTTGACAGCTCAAGTACAAGATTGTGGAAGAGCTATAGGACCTATGAGCCTCCTCAGTCAGCAAGCGCAGGCCCTAAGTCACATTTAATTCAGAAAGCTCTGACAGCCCTGCATAAAATGTGAGCCGTAAAATGGAGAGATAGGAGCTGTGTGCAAGAGTAGGCCATTTACGTTATTTCTTTTTACTGGAGTTTTGGAAAATACTAACCAGGACAATACAGACTCTGATACATCATGAAGACATCTGCATTAGTAACCCAAAGAAAATATTCCAAACTTCAAGCCAGGGCAACATGATTTTTAAGGGCCAAAATCTAAGAGGGGAAATCAGAGGAGTTAAAAGCTACCTAAAATTCTTTGTGTTTTAGACTAAATCATACATATCTATCGATGTATAAATTAAACTACCCAAAATAAAGACAGAAGTTTAGGGTTGAAGCAGTTTTTAAGTGATAAATACCAGACTTGAATAACACCTGTATCTGAGTCGTGGCCCTGAGACTTTCTGGCTGCTTGAGATATGACCAAGTTATTTAGCTGCTTTAAGCCCCATCTTTAACTCTAAACTGACAAAATTAATACTTTTTCCACTGAGTTAATACTCTATTGCTATGATAGTTCTGCATGACACACCATCCCGTGACTCAGTGACTTTGCTGACATTTCTACAGGGTTGGGCTGATCACGGCTGGGCTGACACCTATGTCTTCCGCACATTATGGTCTGGGCAGGCAATTCTGCTGGATTTGTGTCAGGTCTGTCCCATTTCTGGAAATTGATTGAAGTTTGATTGATTCAGAAAGATCTCAACTAGGATTACTGAGGTGATTTAACTATACTCAATGTTTCATGGTCCAGTATAGGGCTCAGCAAACTATGGCCTTTGGGCCGTATTCACTCCATGGGGTATTTTTATAACAACACTTTCTTAGGACACACCTGTACTCATTTGTCTTTATTTATTTATTTATTTTGAGACAGGGTCTTGTTATGCTGCCCAGGCTGGCCTTGGACTTCTGGGCTTAAGCAATTCTTCTGCCTCAGCCTCCCAAGTAGTGAGACTACAGGAACACAACCATGCTGGGCTATTTTGGTATTTTCTTTTTCTTTTTTTGGTACTGGGAAATAAACTCAGGAATGCTTAACCACTGAGCCACATCCCTGCCCCTTTTAAATATTGTATTAGAGACAGGGTCTTTTTTTATTGATTTAAAAAAATGGCAGTGGAATGCATTGCAATTCTTATTACATGTATACAGCACAATTTTTCATATCTCTGGTTGTATATAAAGTATCTTGACACCAATTCATGTCTTCATACATGTACTTTGGATAATGATGTCTATCACATTCCACCATCCTTGCTAATCCCCTGCCCCTCCCTTTTCCTATCACCCCTCTGCCCTATCTAGAATTCATCTATTCCTCCCATGCTCCCCCTCCCTACCCCACTATGAGTCAGCCTCCTAATATCAGAGAAAACACTCAGCATTTGGTTTTTTGGGATTGGCTAACTTCACTTAGCATTATCTTAAACGCCATCCATTTACCTGCAGATGCCATGATTTATTCTCTTTTATTGATGAGTAAAATTCCATTGTGTATTTAAGCCACATGTTTTTTATCCATTCATCCACTGAAGGGCATCTAGGTTGGCTCCACAGTTTAGCTATTGTAAATTGTGCTGCTCTAAACATTGATGTGGCTGTGTCCCTGTAGTATGTTGTTTTAAAGTCTTTTGGGTATAAACCAAGAAGAGGGATAGCTGGGTCAAATGGTGGTTCCATTCCCAGATTTCCAAGGAATCTGCATACTGCTTTCCATATTGGCTGCACCAATTTGCAGTCCCACCAGCAATGTATGAGTGTACCTTTTCCCCCACATCCTCGCCAATAGAGACAGGGTCTTGATGAATTGCTAAGTGCCTCACTAATTTGCAGAGACTGGCTTTGAACACATGATCCTTTGGTCTCAGCTTCCTGAACCACTGGGATTACTGGTGTGCACCACCATGCCCGGCTATTTTCATATTTTCTATGATTACTTTCATACTACAATGGCAGAAATGAGTAGTGGCAACAGAGACCATATGGCCCAAAAAACAAAGGATATCTAGAGAAAGTTTGCTGAATCTTGTTTCAGTAGGTTAGCCTCAGTGTACTATCATGGTGATGGCAAAGGAGCAAAGGAGGAAATGAAATTATGTAAGTCCCCTATCAAGAGTCTTCATGCATCCACATCCACCAACAAGCCATTGCTTTAAGCCCCACCTATATTAATTCTAAACTGACAAAATTAATACTTCACCCAAAGGAAGTCACATAGTTGACTTCAGAACAAGCTCTGTAAACTGAACTCCAACTCCTCAGTGAGAACAACTGTAAAGTCACATTGCACAAAGGTGTAGATACATGAAAGAATAAAAAAATTCTTTTATTTATGCAATTAATCACATATGCCCACTTTGTGATCATGAAGTTAAATTCAGACACATGTAAAAACATTTTATAAGCATTATAACATTCTGCAATTACAATAGCCTTTATTCTAAGGTCATTATTTTATTTGATTAATGATAATTGTGATGTGCTCAGAAAGATAGTAATAGTTATAACTAAATAAAAAACAATACAGTGCTGATTACGTGAACTTGGCCCTCTCCCTCTCATTTGCAATGTGCTGCCTTAGGAAGACAGATGGGACAAGGAACAAATATTTGGATAGCCTTATCGCCTCTATAACCAAGTTGGTTCCCAAACTGTGCCCAGTCTGTTCTCTTGAAATTATCATCTGCACCCTGCTCCTAACCAAGTGTTTCATCAAATTTAATCTGTTTCTAACTATTGGCATATTCAATGTAGGCCAGAGAATATTACTGGCCTAAACATGAAGTTATTGTGTAGCATTTGCTGAAATAATTATATATTATCTTCTATGAGTTGTATTCATCATGAAAATAAGGGCTGTGTTAAATCTTTGTTTGAGCTACTCAATCTATAAACCTGATAATTAATGAAATGTAATTTCCTTTTTAAAATAACTTTTTGACAATATAATATAATATAATATAATATAATATAATAATATAATATAATATAATATAAAAGGCATGATCCAAGAATTTTAACAACAGTTTTGCCATCAACATACATGGGAAGTAGACAAGTCACCTTCTCCTGCTCTCTCATAACTTTACATTTAAAATGAAGATATTTAATTAGAAAACTTTTGAAACATCTGGAGACTCTGTAAATTCTGTTTATTCTGGATGCAGGTGTTGTCTATGCTTTCTCCAGTGATAAAATATGAATATCAACATGTGAGAATAATAATAATAGAAAACTTGTAGCCTCTATTAATGAGGTCAAAGCTGAATTTGTAGCCCCATCCAGTAGTGCACACATGAAATACCAGCAATTTGGGAGGCTGAGGTGGGAGAATTGCAAGTTTGAGGCCAACCTCAGCATCTTATTGAAGTTCTAAGAAACTCAGCAAAACCCTATCTCAAAACAAAACATAAAAAGGGCTGGGGATGTAGCTCAGTGGCAAAGCACCTCTTGGTTCAATACCTAGTACCAAGAAAAAAAAAGCGGAGATTGTGAATTAGATAGAATTTTTAAAAAAATTATCAATGTCTTAGATTAACAATTAAAATTCTCTCGGAATCACTAATGAGATGTCACCAAAACAAAATGAGCATTTGTTAATTTTCAGAAAAAAGTTAAGTAAATGCATTGGTTTTTTTCTACTAATTTCTCTTCAGAATTGAATATGCTATGAGTGGAGTAGACCAGTCACTGGTACCGGTGGTTGATGGTAGGACAAACAGAATGACCAGAAATGAATCAATCACATAGCTTTCCTTGGTCTTATTCATTCTGCGCTCCCAAAATCTTGACCTTGACAGGTTCAACTTAGTCCAAATATCTGTATAGCAAGACATGCCTATTTTTTTCATGAAGGTACAATTTACTAAGGGCCTTTTGTGTGCCAGGCACTGCTGAAGGTGCTTAGTATATAATTACCTTTGTAGAGTTTGCATTCTAGAGGGGGTATTTCAAGTTGGGGCTTGGAAAGAAAGCAAAAGATTTGTTGAAATGACTGACCTCACACTATAATGAAAATTTGCTATGCCAAAGGTCAGTCTGCCATAGTGTGTGGGCCAAATCTGGATGGCTATGTTTGTATATAGCCCACAAGTTAAAAGCCTGTTTGTTAATGAATATTTGCAGTCAGTTTGATGACCAAGAATACTAATCTAGAACCTCAATTAAGCAAAATGTTATTCCCTGTATTAAAAATTCCATTTTTCTTCTCATTAGTTTCCTCAAATTACCAAAAAAGTGCACGATTATTACTGTTATCCTTTGAATTTCATAAAAAAACTACATGATCATTTATTTTTTGTTTTGTTTTATAGGTACCTATATAACACATTCAGTTTTGTCTCCTGTCTTTCAAATCCTACAGTATTTACTCTGCCTATTTACAAAGTTTGTTAACCCCCAATATATACAATCAAATAAAAAGTATATAATTACTGATTTCTCTAGGGTACTGAATTTCTTCAGTTTTTTGTTACTGATACCAGGATTTAATCAAAGTGACCAAGAAAGTCACTTTATTTCAGTATTTATCCTCAAACCAAATTATCTATTTTTGTTGTAAGTTATTATGCACTTTATATATCCTGGTAAATTCTGGACTACCTGGTAATTTTTTAAGCATTTTCTCAATTGTTAAACAATTTAGATACTACCAATTTTCTTCCTTGAAAACAGCTTTTTAGCAGAATGTCTTGAGTTTCTGTGTGCTCTCCCTGGTAGCTGAGCTTTTTTCTGAGATCAGTACTTTTGATGTTACTGTGATGGAAATTGAAGTTTTAAAGCCCCTTTGGCTGGAAAAGTCTCTTTTTGCTTGGAGTAGATATATAGAAATCATGACACTTCCAGCATTCCACTATTAAATCACTCACTTCTCAGAAGTGGTAGTTAAAACCATTAATGTTTAATCACTTCATACCCAATGCCAAGGAGTTTACATTAACTGAGAGCAGAATATGCTATGGCCAAATGAAAATGAACAGAAAACTCAGAAACAGCTGATGATGTCTAATTTAACATCTTTGTTTTTTCCTGGGACATTTATGCTCATGGTGGTGATTTTATATTGCACACATATAATATAGTCATGGTTATTGCTTTTAAAATTGCTCCTACTTTCTTTGATGGATTTAAATTTATCACTGTTTTATGGAGAGAGAACATATTGTTCCACTAGGAGCATCATGACTTCTCACTGCTCTGCCACACAAATTCTAAATCTGCTAATTCAAACATCACCCCAAACTCCTTTGCCAAAAACAAAAACAATGACCATTATGTTTAGAGTTTTTTGATATGTATTTCAAAATATGAAGAATAAAAATTACACAGATTCCTGTTTCTAGAGATCCATCCCAGAGAAGCATTAGACAAAAAATTTGAAAGTATTTGCAAACAAATCTATTCATTGGAGCCTTTTTTGTAATAGCAAGCTAGTGCAAATAATTAAAATATTCACCGATAGAGAACTGATAATTCATAAAATGGATTATTATGGATCTACAAAAGTGAGAAAAATCTCAATATGTTATTGTGTTTCCTATGGAATAATCTCCAGAATACAAGAATATGTACATATTCTGATAAGTATGTGTGTATTTGTGTTTATATTTCAAAAATCAAGGACAAACCATGAGTTTAGAAAAATAGGTAATTATAGAGGCAAGAAGAAAATATCATGAGGGGAGAAATATATAGAAACTAATTTTAATTATTTTGAAAATATGGCTTTTGAAAATGTAAATATTTTATATAATAATAAAATAAAATTAAATACAAAAAGCAATTCTTAAACATTTCAAATAAAACAAATAAACAAAAACTATATGATTCTTTTGATGGCATAACCTCCCTCAGGAACTGTGACTTCAAAGTATAACTTTTTATTGTACATCCTTCATGGAAAAAAAAAACTTAAAAAATCAAATCCTTCTTCCACCAGGAATGATATCATTGGTGGTAGTGTCAAGATTATTCAGAGACTGTAGTAAATGGAGTGTGGAATAAAACAAATTAGTAATATTTGGGTATCTTAGTGTCACTGAAAACCAGGTTTGGGGCATGTCAGAAATGAGATAGATATGAAATTGATTAGGTTAAGGAAAAACTCAGTATTCCTGAATTTGAACTGGAAATATTAGTTTGAATTACTGATGTGTTTTATCTAAAAAAATTAGGCTAGCTGTGTGTATGAATTAGGCTAGCTGTGTGTATGGGGCCGGGGGAGGGGGAGACAGACACATAGGAGTCACCACTAAAAAGAACTAGTAGCCAGATGCAGGAAATATGAGATGAACCTGGTATAACTTGCCATATAAGTTATAAGCATCAATAATAATGCTACTCAAGATTAATAGTGCCATGTCAAAAGGGCTTGAACCTAAATGAATAAGCTCCCATGTCAATAAATTGTAAGGTATCACTGAATCCATGGGTTCATAAAATCTGTCCATATAAGTATATACAAACTATATATGTGTATGTGTGTATACATACACACATATAGTCTTCTTTGAAGATGTTAGGGAAGATATTACTTTTGAAAACTGTTTATAGACAAAAATGTCCAAACCTTTTTCTTACCTTTCTTGTGCAAACTGTACCTTGGCACAAGCAATGATTGATGAAAGAGAAATGTCTCTGTGTAGAAGAAAACCAACTAATAGTTGAAGAAATAATTTATCTTTTCAACATCTAATGAGATAATGGATTTAAGCAAAGATTATCAATGGCTGTTCACATCACAAAATAAAAACAACCAGAAGTTATTTATTCCTGAATGAAGCACACAATAAAATCTATGAAGTCGTGTGGATAAAAAAGCCAACAAAAATCTGCATAAGTCTCTAATTTTGAATACAAATTTACCAGAAATCAAAAGGAAACACACACACACACATACACCATGAAAATCAAATCATAAAAATTCAGATTGAGGAAAAGTTTAAGTATATGAAGCTCATTTATTCAACAAAAGCTTGCAGAGAGAGGAAAGAGAAGGAGAGGAAAAGAAAAATCTATAGATGAAAAGAAATGAGACATTTATCATCATTTGGTTGTAGTGCATGGATGTGGTTTGAGTTCTAATTCAAAAAACAAAGTAAAAAAGATAAGCAATTGAAGAAATAGGAATGAGTATTGAATATTAAATAAGTATTTAAATATTTTTAGGTGTGATAGCTATTGAGTTTGTAAAAAGCATTTCTATCTTTTATAAACACCCTTGGAATGTTGACGTGTTTGGGCTCCAGAGCTAAAAGAGAATGTATTTCTGTTTTAAGCCACTAAATTGTTGATAATTTCCTATGATAGGCCTTAGAAGACTTTTCATAGCAAACTCTGGGAGAAGTCATCTCATAAGGTATCCATGTGCAATATGAGATGCCCAAAGGAATGTAATACTGGTGTCAGGTCGTTTGGAAGGGTAAAACACAGAAGTTAGGATTCTGAAATCTCTCTGGACTTCCTTTCATACAGTTTTCTGGAGTCCTGACATGCTTCTGTGGGCAGCAGGAGATAACCAATAGCTGAGAACCAGTGGACCCATCACAGGGATCCCTGCAGTGAGGGATGACTCTCATGAGGGCCATAGCAGAGGTAGTAGAAGGATGTGGGCCGCAGAGCTAGAGAACAGAGAAGGAACTGAGGATGGATAGGAATGGGGAGATAATATGTACTAAATATGCTGCGGCCATATGATTTCTTTACCTAAGCTCTTGGTACAGGGGATTCATGTAGGCCGAGGCTGAAGCCAGAGACCAGGAGAAATTAGTTACAGCTCATCAGAAAAGCAGAAGCCAGGAGAAGAATTATAACATAAGAATTAGAATTCACCTCCTTAGAATAACTTCCTCTTGTACCCCCATTTTGACTTGGGGAAGGAGGAGCAGAGACATTTTTCTATTAAGTAGTTTCCAGAAAGAGTTTAACTACCATAGACTATTCTAATCAAGTGGAGATTTAGCAGCATGCATAGACAAGCTTAAGAATTTTATTTATTTTGAAATATTTTTAAGGTATATTTTATTTATTTATTTTTATGTGGTGCTGAGGATTGAACCCAGTGCCTCACATGTGTGAGGTAAGCACACTATCACTGAGCTACAACTCCAGCCCTTAAGAATTTTCTTGATGTGTGAGGTGGGGCATGCCTGTAATCCCAGCTACTCAGAAGGCAGGAGGGTTACAAGTTCAAGGTCAGCCTAGACAATTGAGTGTTCTTCAGTAAATTAGTGATACACTGTCTCAAAATAAAAAATAAAAAGGACTGAGGATGTGGCTTAGTGGTAAAGCATCCCTTGTTAAATCCTTAGTACCAAACAAAAACAAACATAAATAATTTTCTTTTGTCACTAGGTGGAGTGGGGGTTGGAGGGTTGAAAGGAGTACTTTGAAATCACATCAGTTAGAAAATTTCTTAAAAACTACATTTGGGTGCAAAAGTTGTAGCATATAAATATTTGACGTCACATATAGAAGTAGCAAAAATCAGTTGTTGTAGACTTTGGATATTTTTTCTTAAATAAAATCCATGATTTTTTTTTTTAACTGGGTAATTTAGACCTTACTTATTTGCACATCTGTCTGCCTGTGAAAGAGTCAGATTCAGACAACGAAAATCTATTGCAATTCTATCTATTTTAGCTTCAGTCCTACCTACTATCAGAGTTCAGGAGAAGCTGGTATCTTGGAAGAGCTTCGTTGAACAATCTTAGGGGGCTACTTTTGATGTGGTTTAGGAGTGTTATTAAGAAACTCATGAGTAACTCTCATTAAGAGTTTTACAGATGCTAACTGATAGATCAGCAAGTTTGGAGGGCTGTTTTTAATGTATTTGGTTATTTTGGAGTTTTGCATCTTTTTAATTTAACCTCTCACGGGTCAGGTCACTTTTACAGTAAACTAAAAGGAGAATATTGAAATAATTGCCCATAAAATGAGGGTCTCCTATGTGTACCCCTGCCTGTGGGTACACATTTGCCTGAAAAATTTGCCTCTTGCCCTCACTCTCTGCTTTGTTTTGCTCTACAGTGGACTGTTAGGTGTGGATTCTTTGGCCAGCATGAGAGTTTTATTTCAGTTTTCTCTGACGCTTGTCTGTCTTTCTTCAAATGTAGGAAGTAATTTGCTAGGGTGTGAGATAAAGTACAAAAAAATGAATCTAAAACACCCAAGCAGCTCATGGTCTGGAAATTCTTGAACTCCTTTGAGCAGATCGGTGATATCCCATTGCCACTAGATGTCCCTGTGTGGCTTTTCTTTTGGACATCAGTGCAGTACATACAGCAAGATATTTCCACTCTGCTGGATGAAAGGAAAGGGCTCCGCAGGCTCTGAAGAAGCAGTTTACAGTGGAATGTCATCCAAGCTGCGACTCCACACAACATAGCCCTAGTGCACAGATTTAATGAACAAGGGCACACAATGCAGGGAATCAGGAAACTGCATAGAAATCAGGACAATATATTAGTCCTGGGCTCTTTCCCACTTGTATTCATTAAGCTTTCCCTGTCTCCTAGCCCACTCTTGATAGCCTAGATCAAAGCTTCTAAAACTGTCTAGCATGAAGAAACACGAAGAACATGCTTCGAAATGTGGAAGTTACATCACATGCAGCTCAACATGTGAGTTTGATAACACCCAAAGTGGGTATTCCCTGGTGAATGACATCAACTCACTGATTAAGTACTTGGATGGTCCATCAGTGTTAGCTGATAGTGAATGTTTTTTTAATGCTTAATTCCAATTTTGGGATTCATTTCGTTATAGATTGATAAGTTTGTAGACCAGCTCTGGTCTGAGGGTTAAGACTGACTTATATATCCTTGAATTAAAACTAGCAGACCTTGAGAAAAGAGGCTCAAGGCAGCTTCAGGAGACTTGAATGGAAACTAATGCAATGCAGAGGGGCTGTGGTGTGTGCTCTCTGTCTTTCCAGGGATCCTGCTCCCAGCCAGGCCTGGATTTCCACTGAGCCCCTATGCTGAATCTACAAATAAGGCTGCTTTAAAAGAAATCAATGGGTGATCTCAGGAAGCAGCAGCAGTGGAAAGTGTGAGTTCTTGCAGTTTCTGAATGTTCTGGGGAAATAAAACAAATTTTTAATTAAAATTTTTTTTTGAATGAGAAGAAACACATTTAATTGTGTCAAAATTATAAATAAATTTTGGGTTGATGCTCTCCTTTTTTTATCACACTATTGAGATACTCACAATAAAGAATAAGAAGAGTTACAGTTTCCGAGTCTTGTATGAGTATTCAAGGACCTCCTTTGGTAGGTTCAAGATAAGTTTTAGTTTGAAGTCACTGAGCTCAGGCCTTTTTGCTCCCAAATTTTACTCATACAGTTTAAATGAGAAAGTGCCCACTGTGAATTGAGTAAAAATACACAAACTCAGTGATATAGATGTTATTTTGTACCAGGGACAATTTACTGATTTAACGCTAGGCTACATCCCTAGCACTTATTTTATCTGGAGATAAGATGTCACTAGTTCACCAAATGTATAATGTACTTACATTACACATCTCAAGAGAAAAAGCACAAGTACTTACCTTTTTCAGAAAATGCCATTTCACTCCTATCTTTATGAGAATAAATCATTTAATAAATAAGGAAACTTATGTGAACAATTCTAGGATTTGCCAAATACAATCTCATGATTTAGTATTAAATTCCAATATTCAGATAATAAGACTTATAGTAGATGGTCACAATTCATCAAGAGAGAAAAACTGATGTTTTACTGAATTTGTGATTCAATTTGTCATAACAATTTTGAGGAAATGTACTCATTTTTCTGTAGCCATAATGGAAGAGAGATTATCTCTAGTTATAAAATGAAGCCTTTATAGTGCCACTTCACACATTTGAAAAAAATGAAGATGGTATAGGGTGGCAAATACCATGTACTTGTATTAATTTTAATAATTAGTCACAGAGACACCTAGGTGATAGTGTGATGGTTTACCCAGAAACCAGCTCCAATTATAGAATTAGTAGAAAGGAGTCTTTTAGCTGTGCAAACTGAAAAGAAATAGTTTGTTTACTCTACGCATCAAGAGTTTATGTCTAAACAATCATTTATTAAGCCCTTTATTTGTAAGGCAAGCATATAATTTGCCTAAATAACAACATTGAGAATGGTGATTAATTGTCCTGTTTACTGACAGAAAACCATTTAAACCAGACTATAGTTTAAAAAATATAATTAAACTATATATTTTGCTTGTTTGTTTATTTATTTATTTATATGATTCCATGGGTCAGGCCAAATAAAGACTGCAAATATATTGCCTTCTCAGCTCCAAACTCTTGGAATCATAATTCCACATTTTGATGAGAGAGATTTTCTTATTCTTTCTCAGGCAATAGAGAACTGCAGTTCTTCTGAACCACTGTGCTTTGATAAGGGCAGCAGTATGTTATGAGTCCCTCATGGGAGGAGCCAACAGAGTACTAAATGGTCCAGAAACTTATTTCAGAATACATGTGTATATGTACATATGTGTGATATCATATCTATCCCTATATCATATATACACACACACATTACCTTACTCCAGTTCTTAAATAATCCCCACAAATAAATTTCTAGGAGAATAAGTTCTTCACATATTTCTTTGTGAATTGTTCAAGGAAATTAGGCATCATAAATAAGGACTCTGAAGTATCCACAAAGATTTCAGATGTTTATCAACAGATTATAAAATATGAATGTCTAGTTGATTAAAAAATAAGATATAAATTTGAAATATTCAGAGAACAGAAACTTTAAAAATGACAAGTAATTCACAGAAAAAAAACTAAACTTCTAAAAATTAGAAATATAATAATCAAAATTTAAAATTAAATATAGGAATTTTGGAGTAGATTAGACTCAACTGACAGAGAATCTATGAATTGAAGATAGGTCAAGAGAAACTATCAAGAATGTAGCCTGGATTATCAATGAGTTAAAAAAAATGAAAAAGAGAAGAGGAAACATGGGAGAGAGAGTGATCCAACACATATTAAATCAGAGGTCCAGAAGTAGCAAAAAAGAGAGAATGGAAAGAGGAGAGCCCTCAGTATTTGAAAATATATTGAATAAACAAGAATTTTCCAGAAGTGATGAAAGATACCAAAACACAAATACAAGAAACTCAACAAATCCAAAGTAGGACAAAAAAATTCATGATGAAAAGCAAAATGCTAGAAGAAACAGAGGCAAAGATTAAATGTAAATGACATTTGGATAGATAGTGTTCATTCCAACAGCTTCCATGGAAGTGAGAAGGCAGTAGGATGAGAGATGGAATATGCTGAGAGCAAAACATTATTATACTACAAATCTGTGTTCATAAAAATAACTTTCAAGAATGGCAATACAATAAAGATGCTCCTCAAAAGAAAACAACGGAGAGCTTGTCACCAGGAGACCCACACTGAAGGCAATTCTATACGATGAACCCCAATCCAGAGGAAACAATCCTCAAAATGATTAAATTATAAAGAGAATAGTACAACTTTACAACAATAGTGGAAGAGTTTAACAACGTTTCCTCATAATTGATATCTAAAAATCAGAAAAAAATTAGTAGTATAATTAAAATTCGATATATATAATATATATGTTAAACAATTGAAAATTCCACATTGTTTTAAAACACACAGAGAATACTTGTTAAATTGACTATATAATGGTCCATGAAGAAAATTTAAACAAATGTCAATGAGCTGAAATCATGCATATGTTTTCTAGCTTCAGTGTATGTAAGCCAGAAACTAAAACCAACAAAACACAGGAAAAAGAGGGGAGTAACTTCACATGTTTAATATTGAATAAACATACCTCTGTGTAATCTATGAGCCAAGGAAGATTCTGGAATGAAAATTTTAAACATTTTAACCAAATGATAATAAAAATCCTATATATGAAAAATTTTAGGGAGAAGCCAAAGTTATACTTTTAAGTAACTTATGAGCTTAAATTTTTATATTAGAAATTTAAAATTATACATTTTAAAATATAGGTAAAAATGTAGAAAATAAAATCCATAAAAAGTAGAAGAAAGGAAATGATACAACAAAGAACAGAAATTAACAATGTAGAAAATAGATAGAAAAGATAAAACTAAAAGTTGTGTCCTTAAAAAATTAACAGGAAAAAATTTATAAATATTGTCAGACCAAACAATAAAAAGTTTAGAAAGCACATGTAAAAGGAAAATATAATGTAATCTATTATATTAATAAGAGATTTAAGCAAGTTTATTAGATACAAAATAAATTTTACTCTCTTTATCTGTGAACATAGTGTAAAATAATTATTAAGAGCATAGGTTTGGGAATTAGGTGAGACATATTCAGGCTCAAACAGTTTGTGTTTTGTGGTCTTTGGAGAATTACATAAGTTCTATAAGTCCCAAATGACACTTGGTGTAATGATAATACCATCCTCATAAAGCTATTGTTGGGATAATAAGAGTTAAATCATATAAAGTACATAGAAAAGTGCCTGATGACTAATCATCTATTGATAAGTGTTAGCCATTATTACTTGGTAAATTAGAGCTATCTTAATTCTGGTTAGTTTCTTTATAGAAATCAAACTTAAAAAAATGCACCAGACTTGCAGTCAGAAGACTCTGATTTGAATCCAGCTCACTGTGACCTTGGGCACAACCTGAATTTTAACAACTACATTGATAATGTGGGGGACAAAAACACTCACCTGAGGGTTGTTTTAAACTTACAAAATATAGCAGATAATGCAAGTTTTCCAATCAGATTGTCTACTTCCACATTTTTCCCCTGTTTTTGTACATTGCCAAATATAGTGAGGTATCATTTTGGAATATTAATATTTCCAGTTGGAAATTGGTCAAAGCCATTGATTACTTTAAGGAGCATTAGAATTGTGGATAACAAGCATTTAGAGAAAGAAACAACACAATGTTTTACTTTGGACATCTCAGAAAGGTTTTTGGTGTTCCCAAACAGTGGTTCTGAAGACTGTATTATTCAGGGTTCTTTAGAGGAATAGGATCAACAGGAAATATGATTATCAAAAGGGGATTTATTAGATTGCCTTGCATGACCAGAAGCTGGAGTGTCCACAATGATTGGCTGCAGGCTGGAGATATGGAAGAACAAGTAGCTGTGTTGTCCAAGATGCTGACACCTCAGAACAAGAGGGATCAATGATGCTACCCTAGTCCAAGAAGGAGGGCTTCTGGAAACTCCCTGGAAAATCACTGGCAGAGTCTGCTTTGGAAGAGTGAAGAAGCAAGAGTCTGATATCCTCAGGAGATTGCAGCAGCAGTCAAGAACCAGTTCAAGAAGAATACAGCTTGCATCTGCTGCTGCTTCATTGATCTTCCAACTTTTATACCATCCAAGCCTCCAATCTATTGGATGCTGCTGCCCATGTTTAGGGAGGATCTCCATTTCAGTTGGCTGTCCCACATGCCAGTCATTCCAAGACACACCCTCATCTACACACCAAGAAGCCTTTAATCTGCACCATTTCTTAATCCAATCAAGTTAGCAATTCAAATTAACCATTACCACATTATATATATATATTTGTGTGCATGTGTATTTAATTTGGAAGACCTGGCCTTTTATAGAAAGAAGAAAAGGATCTTAAGATTCAGAAGGACAACTCTGAAGGAAGCAGTATATAAAGTATCTGTTATAATAATCAGCTTGGAAATAAGGAGGGAACTTCTACTCTGCCCACCCTTGATGCTGTGGTGCTGGTGGTTATTTGGGGGTAAGTGTTATGGCACACAGTGAATACAGCTTAGAAAGAAGAGAGAGGAGAGTAGATGAGGCCTACAAATTAGCATCTGTCCTTCTCTAACCCCAGTTTTCTTGTGCAGGAATTAAACTAATACTTGCAGGTGCTGTGTGGCCTTGGATGACCACCACATGTCACTGGTGGTAAGGAGACAGGCTAGCTGCACAGGTAGCTGTTAAGAATCTTGCCATCAATGGCTGCCTGCATGTTGTCTGTGGATTCTTCAAGAGAAAAGACATGTATCTCCTGCTGACCTTCATCAAGCAGCCACATTGTGAAGAAACAGCTCAAATTTTAATGTCTTAGTCATTTTGTGATCCCTGGGGTAGTAGGTGAGTGGATGTGTAGAGTTTGACCAGGGAAAAATCTCCCAGCACCAGTATCTGGGTGGAAAGGACAGTAGTCAAATACCTTTCACACAAGAATCCTCTTTTATCCCCTCCCCATGTCCAGTAAGTGAATTCCTATTTATCCTTATAGATAAATCTCAAATGTCTCAAATACTCTTAATTCTTTCTACACATTCCTAAGGAAGTGTTGACCACCCCCTCCCTTTTGGATAACCACTATATCTTGCATTCAAGCACTTGTTAAAGAATGTTGCCAATATTTGTTTACATTTGTTTTCACTTTTAAACTATGCAATTAATAGTGTTATTTAATCTTGGCATCTCCAGCATATAATTCCTGGCACACAGAAGAATCGTAGTAATTGCCAAACAAATGAATGAATATATATATGAATATTATATTTTTATTTTTCATAAGCATTTTATTAAGGCTTACTCTTTGCAGAATTCTTATTTGCTTTTTTTGTGGAGTAGGGGGAGGGTGTAATGGGGATTTAACCAAGGATTGATTTACCACGGAGCTACATCCCCAGACATTTTTATTTTTGTATTTTGAGACAAGGTCTTGCTAAGTTGCTTAAGGTCTTGCTATGTTGCTGAGGTTTGTTTTGAAGTTGCGATCATTTTGCCTCAGCCTCCTCAGTTGCTGAGATTACAGGTGTACACTACTGTGCCAGGCTCTGCAGAATTCTTTCAGTCCGAGTGAACATAAGTTTTTTGAAAACTGTAGGCAAATATTATATTTTCCTGGTAAGAGTTGCATCCATCTGGTCCTATACAAACAATGTAAGTCATTTTCTATGAAGAGTAACTTTTACTGTGATTCTGGAAACCTCTTTTTGAGGCCTAATCTTTAGGGCACAAGAAATTCTACCACATTTTCATCTCACATATGAAAGCTTGCAAAGATTCAGAAGTCTGAAAGCTCCAATCAGTAGCCTGGGTGTGAGGGAGTTGGTAGAAAAATGGAGAAACAGTTACAAGTTTCAACAAAAATTTTGAGTGCATTGTAAGTTCAACCTCATTATATACTAATAATTGGCTTAAAATAAAAAGTAGTTCAAAGTACTCCTATTATTTCTTTAAAATCAAGCCATCTTGCAAATGTTTTAATAATAAAAGCATTATTCTTTTAAAGTAAGGGAATTTTAATTTTAAAGTTGAGGTAGTTCTTGTTTGTTATTCTCTTTTTCATTTATTTATGTCCTCCTTTCTAGACCACCTTCCCAATGGCCCTCACTAACACAGTTCCAAATACTTTTTACTCTCTGTTTTCTGTGTCAAGCAAATAGTAGGATTTGCCTTCATATTGGATACTCCTGAAGGCCCATGAACAGTCCAGAGCCAGGAGGGCAGGGACCCACAAAGAGGAGCCACCCATGAACTGGAGACATGCCTCAGTGATGGACTGCTTGCCCAGCATGTGAATGTCTTGGGTTCAATCCCCAGTAACCCCCCCTCCCCTGCCACCACCACACACACACAGGGAAAAAAAGAGGAGAGACCCAGAATGAGTTTAATGATGAGGGTGCTGCTACCAAGTTTGGCAAGCTCTGTCAGAATTGGCTGTTCAGCACTTCATTGTTGTCAATTTGAAGCAAACTGTCTTAAGAAATTGTAAATATATATGTTAATTTCAAATCTAGTAATTTTCAAGCCTGACCAACCACATGGAGCTTACAAAAAATATAAATTCTTCACCTTTTTGGAAATTTTATTTTAGTAGGTTATAGAAAATACCTACATTTTTTAAAAGTCCCCAACTTGATTCTGATGTTCTGTCTAAATGTAATATTCAAGGTAATACATATGTATCATGATTTTTATTTCACAGAAGATGTTTTATACAACTTGTGAATCCTATGGGTGGTGAAAATTCAAGTCTTTCCAATTACAGATGCTGGCTTTTTGATGCCTAAATAAATGTTTCAGATGATGTCTCCACCAGAGTTTAGCCATTTCAGAGACAGCACTCATTCTAGCTTAATACCACCTTGGTCGTTTTCCAAGGCCCCCTTAAAAACTTTCCTAGAATGAAGACTTTTGAAACTATTTCTACTCATACAATCTTTTTCTTCTCCAAACACCTATATCAAGAAGACCTCTAATATGCAACTCAACATTTATTAAATGAAATGTTGAGAATTCTTTGTAAATTGCAAACTGTGATTCAAATGCTATTTTTTATTGTACCTTGTGTTGTTTGTTGTCATGTTTCTTTGCTTCTAGATTTCCTTTCTATATTTTGAATTCTCCGAAAGCTACTAGGTGTTGCACTTTTCCCATCCAAATAATGAAAAAGCAAGAAGAGTATGCTAGTTAACTTGGGAATAGTATTGTAGGCCGGGGAAGATGGGCTACTAATTTCTACCAAGAGAAGTAATATTGAAACCCGACCAGACAAGTAAGTCCCCTAAGCTTTCATGTTCTCTTATTGCTTTGGAATGGCAATTTTTATAACTACTTTCTTTCAGTTTTATGTACACAGATTTATTATTTTCTATCCCCAAAATGTATACTCTATAGGTTGGGGACTCACAATCAATTAGTAAAACATTTGTTTGGTTCAAAATATTGATGTAATGTGAAGAATTTATGTCTTCCTCCATATTACTTGATTTTTCTCAGGCCTCAAAATAGTTATTTAAAAATATTTTTGATAATTGCTATATGTTTTCACATTTGTGACACATTAGAACATTTGTATAAGAAACTAAAATATTAATAACTAAATTTGCATTTCATAGTTGGTACATACATTTTTTTTGAAATACACAATATTAAGATTTCAGATATTTACTCTACTCTTCATATGGGTCTTGCCATCTTTCTAGTTTGAATACAGATGTGATAACTTTGCTTAGTAACATTTGAGTTTTATATTGTTTATTTTATAATGTATTAACTTCCATAGTGAGTGAGAATGCATTCTAAATGATATAGATCTGAGGAGCTTCTCTTATTTACTTACCAGATTTTCCTGGCAATCAATAAAATATATCTGACCACAGAAGTGAGAGGAAGTTTTAATTCTCAATGGCAAGATTGGCTTGCTTATCTTCAAACATCAGTAGTAGAAAACACAGATAAAATTCTCTAGTCTTTTATGAATATTTGTATCTATATTCTAGAAATGACCTTTAAATCCATTTCATATACAGAGATTTTAGCAAAAAGAATAATACATGATTAGTGGTCCTTTCCATGTGTGTTTACACACAACAGCCATCCTTGGTGTCTGGAGGGGATTGGTTCCAGGATCCCTCTGCAGATATCCAAATCTGCAAATGTTCAACTCCCTTACATAAAATTGTACAATATCTGCATATACACACATCCTCATTTATATACCAAATCTGAAAGAATTCCCCACGCAAAGACACTTCGCCGGGAGAATTCCAATTTTATTGCAAAAAGCAGTGTGCTTATATAGAACTAAGGGGGAGATGGTAGGGCTTAGATAAATGGCAAGCAACCCGTTTATTGGCAAGTTCTTCCAGATATCAGCTCCGGAGCCCAGGAATTAGTTCTCATTGGGGCTAAGGTTCCCCACCAGCGAGATTTGAAATTGGCGCCGGTGGGAGAGTTCACACGGGCGGGAACTTTTCGTGCCACTGCAGAAAAGAAGAAGGTAGGAAGAAGAGGTCCTTAGGCGCCATGTTGGGGTTTTTTTCTCTGGGGTATGGCTGCCATTTATACTTTTCCCAACATTCCTCCCTTTTTGTTTTCTTAGGAAGTGGGGCATCGTTGGTCAGATCCGGCTGCTTCCTGCTGTGTGGGGGCGCTGTGGGGCCTAGAAAGGGAAGTGGAGGCATGCTCTGGGGGCAGGTCTGGGGATATCATGGCAGCCAGAAATAGAACCCAGTGGCTATAGACAGCTACTTCCGTAGGGGTGAAGTCTGTGAAAGTTCCCTGAAGCCACAAGTTGTCGATGGCAT
>NW_026000169.1:4699657-4713713 GCF_001458135.2 Marmota marmota marmota
GAGGAGGTTTGGATCTAAGGAGCCTTCTGGAGGCCAATGATTGCCATTATCCAGTGGATATGTAGGCCAATCTTGGGTACAGAATTTGATTAGAAGTTTGGGCTTGATGTCTGGTGTGAGGGAGAGTGTGGCCAGATTTTTTATTAAACATTTGAGAGGTGAGGCTTCAGGTATAGACGAAGAGGTGCCCATAGTCACAGGGAAAGATGGAAGAGAGAGAAAGAGAGAGAGAGAGAGAGAGAGAGAGAGAGAGAGAATAAGAGTAAGCGAGAGAGACAAAGAGAAAACCCGGGCTGGAGCGGCTTCCAGGAAGCTCACGGCGAAGGGGGTCAGGTGGGCGTCCCCAAAATGACCAGCCGTCGTGAGGAAATACAGAGGGCACTACCGGTCATCACCAGTGAAGTGCGATCTGTGAGACCCAATGGGGTCGGAGCCACGGGCAACCTGACGTCAGGAAAGTTTTCGGCCGCAGCGGAAGAAGTCAGTAATGAAAACAGAACTCCGGCTCCGGCAGAACGCAGTTCCAGGCCGGGAGTTCAGTTTTCCCCGAGCAGAAAGGCAGCTTCAGCCAGACACAGCAGCCCCGCAGGAAACAGCAACTCTAGCCGGCAGTGGCAGCGGAGGAGGAAAAACCACAGAGCCTCTCGTGTAAACTCAGAAACCTCACTCCCCAAAGGGAAACGGATCACCAGAGGGTCCACTGTGGCCAGTAAAGGTCTTAGTGGGGGGAATTCCCTCCCCCCTACCGGGCGACTGGAGTGTGCCAGATGATCACGGTCACAAAACCAGCATTAGCCTGAAGGGAGTTGGCGAGCTGGGGTCAGGGGATGCTTACCTAAGCCAGATCAGTGGTGAGTGCAGGAAGCCTGCGTCTGAAAAGAGCGGACCAGGGCGGAGTGTCTCGGCGGAGCGGGGGACGGGGCTCTTGTTGGAAAGAGCTCACCCGTATCCTCACACGGGGCACCAGAATGAAAGAATTCCCCACGCAAAGACACTTCGCCGGGAGAAGTCCAATTTTATTGCAAAAAGCTGTGTGCTTATATAGAACTAAGGGGGAGATGGTAGGGCTTAGATAAATGGCAGGCAACCCGTTTATTGGCAAGTTCTTCCAGATATCAGCTCCGGAGCCCAGGAATTAGTTCTCATTGGGGCTAAGGTTCCCGCCAGCGAGATTTGAAATTGGCGCCAGTGGGAGAGTTCACATGGGCGGGAACTTTTCACGCCACTGCAGAAAAGAAGAAGGTAGGAAGAAGAGGTCCTTAGGCGCCATGTTGGGGTTTTTTTCCTCTGGGGTATGGCTGCCCTTTATACTTTTCCCAACAAAATCATCTCTAGATTACTTATAATACCAAAATCAATATAAATACTAAGTAAGTAGTGGTTATAATGTGCTGTTGAGGGAGCAATGGCAAAGAAGTCTGTACCTGTTCAGCACAAATGCAATTTTCTTCCCAAATATTTTGAATCTGAAGTTCATTGAATCTACAGATGTGGGACCCATATAGGACCCATTGTAATAACTGAATAATTTTCTTTACTGTATATCATAGAGTCAGATGGAGCTACCATTTTCATTTGATAATTAAAATATTGATCTGAGGAAAAGATATAAAAGAAGACCAAGAGGAAGGAAAAAACTTTGCAGTTACAGATTCCCCTGGTTATAAAGTCAAATTGTATTTATTTTCGAAACTTACTATATGTTTCTACTTAAACCTATTGTTTAGCTGGTGCTGTGGTGCACACCTGTAATACCAGCGACTTAGGAGGCTGAGATAGAAGGATGGCAACTTAGGAAAGACTTCAGCAACTCAGCGAGAACTTGTCTCAAAATAAAAAAAGGAAAAGGGCTGGGGATGTGGCTCAGTGGGTAAGCACCTCCATGTTCAATCCCTAGTACCAAAACAACAACCAAAAAACCTATTGTTTATAAATATTCTGTTATAAGTTTGTGGTTTTAATGATGTAAATTATGGTTTCAAAACTGGACACAATAGTTTCAAAACATGGTTTAACTCCATGTTTCAGAACAACCTGGTCCCGGTGCATGAGAACTGGCCCCAACGTACCCTGAGACTGAATAAAATAGGTAGACACATGCAGAATACCACAGAGTACAATTTATTGGGGGACTCACTGAGAAATGCTTGGTCCTGGGCAGCAGCAAGACCAAACAGATCCCTGTGATTTGGATAAGAAGCAGAAACATGTTATAATGGTCAGAGTAAAACTGACTTTGTTGAAACAAGGTATCTGATTTATCTCAAGCTAATATCAATAGGTCAGACACATACCTGGCACCAGGATCTGGGTGGAAAGCTCCACATACCACTATAATGGTCATGTCTATTTATAGTACACTAGGAAATTGTGTGGAGAACACCAGCCTGGGTTACACAGGGGCAAACATGGAGGTTACCACTCAGGATGGCTGCAGTCATGTTCAGCTGAATCTATACACTCAGCCTGAAAAGAAATTAAAAGGTGTATAATTAAATATTGAACTAGCTTGTAGTGCTGGGATAGAAGGTTGGAAACTAGTCATTTTGAGCTACCATAACAAGACACCATAGCCCAAGAGTGGTTTAAACAACACAAATTTATTTCTTAGCACTGGGAATAGAAGCACAAGAATAGATAGCCAGCATGGTGAGGTTCTGGTGAACATTCACTTCCTGATGTATGTTGGGGTAGTCAACTTTTTAATTTTCTCACATTTATTTTTATAATGAATGCCTTCACAAGGGCTCTCCCCCCATGAGTTCTTTAACTTCCAAATACCCCATCTCCAAATGTCACCACATTGGAGATTAGAGTTTCAATATTCAAATTTTGGAAGAATATAAACATACAGTCCATTATACAGAGGACATAAACAAAATGGATGAGGGTGAAGATAAAAAAAATGTTATATATTGGATATATTTGTGTGAAGAGAAACCATAGAGATAATTTTCAATGAATAGAGAAATATGATTGAACATTCTTGAAATTTCATTGTTGAAAATTGATCTTGGCAATTTTGCAGAATTAACATTCATCATCTCATCTCCTATAATACTTCCAGATCAAAAGCATGAACCAAAAGCATGGATCAGAAGTATCACAAGGTAGCCAGCTGAAAATGAACCAAGTTATTTAGACTACAATTCTTATATTGATTGATTGTGATTGATTAATAAATTATTTGACTCAACAAGATTTTTTTGTGTGTGTGATTTTTCCTTTGTTCTAGGTACTCTGCTGGACTCCAAGTATGATAATGAGTGAGAAATGGTATGCACTCTGTAAGGAGCTCAGGCAGTTTTTAGCTCAAGGGCTTGTTGATGGAGAGTAGCACAACCAACAAGAGAACCCAGGTGAAACGGTTTCTGATTTATGCTCTTTTCAAGAAGCTGTCTGACTTCTTGTTTTAGTCAGTTTTTTTTTTGCTGCTGCTGCAACTAAAAGACCCCACCAGAGAAATTGTAGAGAAATAAAAGTTTATTTGAGGGCTCATGGTTTCAGAGGTCTTAGTCCTCAGAAGGCCAGCTCCATTCCTCGTGTTTTCGAGGTGAGGCTGAACATCATGGCGGAAGAGTGTGGCAGAGTGACACCATTCACATGATGATCAGAAAGCAGAGAGAGAGAGGTCTCTACTTGCTAGATACAAATATATACCCCAAAGCCATGCCCAATTCCCACTTCCTCCAGCCACACCCTAACACTTCAGTTACCATTCAGTTAATCAGGGGATTAATTCACTGATTAGGTTTAGGCTATAACCAAATCATTTGTCCTCCAAACGTTGCATTGTCTCATATATGAGCTTTTGGGGGCACTTTACATTCAAACCATGAAGCTTCTGAATTTCAAAAGTCTGCTCAATATCACAGCAGAATACTTGGCAGTGAAGCAAACAGATCAGCACATCTGACTTACGGTAGGTTAATGAGGACCTGGGTATTTGAGACCATGAAAAACAAACTTGCAGAATCTGAGGAAATGGGCCTTTGAGTCCCCACAACATGGATCAAATTCTAAACCTGAGAACCATCCTCAAACACAAGTACTAAAGCATCAAAGGTATTAGTTTTACAATACGAAAGCACTAAAGCACACATTTTAAGTATCAAGACAAGTATTTAAATGTAATTGAGGTCCTATCTTAATTACTTAATTAAAGCACATCTACATATGGGGAATAGGAAATCTGCAATTTCCAGCTCGAACAACGCTTCCTGCTCCTTGCTGTAGGGAGAGACTTTTTAAGACTTGTTGGCTGATTGCACATGTGTCCCTTCATCGGGAAAATAAAGCAGTGAAATCAGGGCAAGAGGAACACTCAGTTATTAACTATCTTCCATGGGTCCTGAGCTTTATGTATGTTATGACATCTAATCATCAAGACCACCTTACAGAGAGGACATTATTGTCTTCATTTTATTGAAAACTAAATTCAAATATTTTAAATACTATGCCCAAGGACATATAGTTTGTAAATAGTAAAACCAGAAATGGAACTAGGCTGGTCTAATTTTAAGGTTTATATTCTTTGCAGCCTATCATGGTATCTCCAAGGATTACAGCAAGATTTGAATGACAGAAAATATATCTGATGGTGAAATAGGGAAGATGGAAGTAGGAAAAGGCAAACATTATGATTTTTGTTCAAAACTGACAATTATATCAACAAAAAAGGTCTGGATTTGTAATCTTCATTATTCTCTGATCAAAAAGTCACTTTTCAAAAAGTGCTGTCACATCCACTCTTGGTTCCTTCACTTCCTCGTGCTGACCTGGGAGCAAACCATAATACTCTTGGAGAAATTTCTGAGAGATTTTAATTCATTAGGAAGTAGGAAGATAAAACCATGGGCTCTGGAGGCAGATAGTCTGTGCTTAAATCCCATTCTTGCTCTATCTAATGAACATAGACACATTATTTAACCTCCAGGTACCTTTGTTGTCTCCATGGAAATGCTAGTAATAATACCTAACTACTAAATTCGTGAGGAATAGATAAAATGACACATACAAAGAACTTAACACACTATCTAGTTCATGGTGAGTGTTCATCAAATGTTAGTTTTCTATTATTTTTAAAGACACATATAATAGAACATATAATAGATATAAATTGCTCCTCTATTTTTGGAGTGGAAAATCATCCATAAAATCTTCCAACTTTTGGAGGACATATGTTTAGAGACTATGTTTCTTAAATAGAAAGAGGATCATTTGGGGCTCATATGGCGCATTCAGTGTTGGTGGCTGTACCCCCCAAATTAGGCCTCTTCTCCAGGGCTATCCCATACTTCTTAAATTGCAGCCATTTTTACTCAAAATTTTACCACTAATTTGATTAGGTTCAGTTCACCACCAATCCCAGAAATCCAAATATGACAATCTGCTTTCTAGCTTTAGGGATCTAACCATAAATTTTGAGTTTGGACCATTCCCTCTTCAAAATCTTCTATCTCCTCCTCTTCTCAGATATCTCAGTCTGTATCTTCTTAAAACACAAGCATCTATGGCCAAATTCTCCTGGATTTTCTTTTGTCTGACTCTGAAGAAATACCATTCTTTTTTTTTCCTGGGGGCTCGTTGTGGTGGTAAGGTAGATTCCAGAAGTTTAGAAATAAAATTCTGGTAGAAGGGGACCTTCATTATTTTCTGATGAGATTGCTTTAGGAAAAAGAAGAAATCTCAGGATAACAGTGAACTTTCTCAATAATGTACCTTGTTATGCAAATATGGATAAAACCCTGCTATGTATATGGTACTGTAAAGAATACTGAGAGGAACATGATCTATTCATAAAAGCTTATCCTCTAATTAGGGAAATGAGATGCAGTCAAGACAAAAACAACTGAGACATCTCTGAGCTTTCTGGAATTTCTATCAGAAACATGAATATCCTTGTACTGATTTAAATATCATGACAATTTTAAATAAGAACTAGTTTGGAGAGTTATATCTGAGCCTGAAGATATACTTTGATGGCCATAATCTTTGCCATTCTGCTTCAGTGACATTGAGATGGATCAAATTCTGGAATGTCAGAGAATCTTCCTGGCTGATTAGGTTGCTAGAGACAAAGGCCATACTCTAAATTAGCTCCAACAGTCTAATCAGAATGAACAGACCACTTGAGTCTGTGATGGAGACATATTGGCAGCTGATGAAGTCTGCCTGCAGAGATTTTGGTGAAAAACCAAAGTATATAAATGCCAAAAGCAGTTTGATTTCAGTGGAAGGACTAAGGATGATTTAGAAGGAAAAATTTATGTTAAACAATTCATTTCTTTTTAAATTTTATTTTCTTAAATGTTTGCCATATAAGCTTTAGGAATCATGCAAAATAATTTTTATCACCTCTTTGATGTGTGACCTAAAATATGTATTTTAAAAAATCATGCTCAGAGGCATTTTGATGGTTCAGACCACATCATTCAGATACCAACTGCCATCTGGGGCAAAATACCCTACTTGCAGATCCAAATCTTTTGATCAAGGAGGCCAATGGCATCTTGATTTTGAAACCCTGAACACATTTAAAATCTATAAAAAATTCATATCACTTGTCATGAAAAAGCATATATATCATGAAAAATTACACCAATAAGCTGATTCTCATAATAAAATCTTTCAGAATATAACTTTTTTTTCCATATGATTTTTAGCCTAAATAGAATACTATCCTAAGTAAGGTTTCCTGGGAAATAAAATGTAAGTAAAGGTTTCTATGCAGGGCTTTTGGAGAGTGCCATCAGGATCACACTGGTGGTTGAGTGGGGAAGGAGAGTGGGCAGAAGGAGGAGCAGAGATGTGTTGAAACAAAACACACCTCATCAGATCCTAAGGAGAGTTCTAAAACTGAGATGATTCTCCAGAGCTGGACCTACATCCTCCTTCATCAGTCAACAGACATGGCTGTCCACTGGAAGTGGAGGGGAACTGGGATAAGACTGCATGTTCTCCTCTGCTAAGGGCATTTTCCAGAGGATTCAACTGAGCTCCTTTAATCATCAGCTTAGGCTCCTAGCAGTTTACTGAGTTTCATAAGTCTATTTTTTTAATATGGCAAATTTTGTAAAAAAAAAAAAAAAAAATCCTCCAGGAGTCCATCCGATCTTTTGGGGGCAAAAATTGCCTAAGGAATTTTAGCGTGGTGTATTACAGCTCTATCCTTAATACTGTAATCTATACTGGTTGTCTCCTTCCTCTACTACCCTCTGCTGCTTACTCCCCACAATCTTGGCTACCATCTCTTTTGGTCTCTATTATGTAACTTGATGAAACAATCCAGCCTTTAAACTTGAGGAGATGGCATCCCTAATGACTAGACCCAGAGCTATTGCAGGTGTCCATTTACCAATAAAATTGGACACTCAGTGAGGTCCTTTGTAGCAAATGTATGCCCCTTGTTTGAGAACCTCACCTCCTCTATTGATCATGTTGTATCACTTCTAACAATATGGCTACTCCTTTCCTTGCTTGCTGGTCTCTTTTCATGGAGAGCCTGATGTGACCAGGTAATAGTCTTGGCATTAAGTTTAATGAAATTCTTGTTTTGTTCTCTAGTGAAAGCATTCTTCTGGAGGGAACTATACTACTAAACCTACAGAGCTCAGAAATGTAAGAATGAGAAGCAAAAATTCCCCAAGTGGAGCTGCTTCTACACTGAGTTTATGGTTTCTAGATACATATATTTTATTTACTGAGGATGCAATACAATAAAATGGTTGAAGATTTACAAATATGCACTTTTTGTGAAGGATATTGTTTTCTCCATGCATAGAATCATTTCCTAATTCTTACCTCACTTGTACTTTTACAAAACTGTTCCATCACTGTATTAAATCAGTAGGTTCTGGACTGTGTGGTATGTGTTATTTCCATGCTATAATACTCACTCTATGTCTTCTTTTCTGTACAATGGGTTTCCTGGTTTGTAGCAGTGTTAGAAGGAATCTGTTGTTAGTGGTGTGAAATACTTTCTAACTACTGGAAAAATAATTAAGGTAATCCCATCCTTGAAATATGTGTCCATTTTGGTAAAAAAAAAAAAAAAAAAAGGAACCCTAGCCCCTTCCTGAATACATGGTCCAGTGTATTTTCTTTTTTTCTATGCTGGGAATTGAACTCAAGACCTTTTTCATGCTAGGGCTCCATTACTGAGCCCTCAGTACAATGTAATTTACTTGACATGAAGTGGTTGATTTGGTCTCATTGAGGGATGGAGCCCTATGTGGAATTCTCATTGATCTCTTTACATCACTGGTAGATCTCTGTGGCTTCTGATTGGACATTTATCAGCTGTGTCAGTAGTGAAATAAATCTTGAGGAGGATGTTCATGCCGGGTCTATGCTTAGTTTTTATTCTACTATCATGGATACTGCATTCTTATGTCCATTATGTTAACACTGAGGTGACCATTTGCTGAAGCTAACATCATCTGATCAGGTCACTTTATCAACAGTTACTGAATTCTATTTCTGTGAGACATATGCTCTCTTCTCTGAGCAGCCAATCTGTTCTCCACGGTCTGCATATGAATCCACATGTATTTTAATCCTAGACACTTGTGTTTTTAGCAGCCTGGATTATCAGATGTACTACCCAAATCTCTGTTCAAGGTAAGGATTTCCTCTTACTGCTCTCTTTCAGGTAGTTCATTTTCAGTTGGTTATGCATATACTAACAAGACCATCCTCAGCTGAGGCCATAAGACCAAGAGCAGCCTCTTCTATTTCCATTATCAGGTCAAAAGGAAACCCATATGAGGCCAGAGGAGTGAGCTGAGGGGCAAAATTGTAGCTGACAACAGAGTCTGGGCTACCCGGTTATAATGGATGATGCTTTTGCCTCTAGACTTGCTTCTGTCTGACATCCATCATTCTATTTCCTTTAGATTTTTGAACACAAAATCATTTCATATAATTAAGTTACTTAGAGAGAGCTTTATCGTTGAGGTTTTCACATTGAAGACATATTAGTGGACACAGGAGCAGAATTTATTCTAAGACTAATTACTGAGAAAAGTCTTTTCTGAGTGTTCTAGCTAAAGGCTCACGAATGATGAGATTTTCCATTCTGGCTGGAGGAGACAAGTCTTCTCTGCGTGTGAGCTCTAGCTTTTCTAAGTTGGGTGGTTCTTTCCTGAGTCTCAGGTGGTTTCCTGCCTTATTTCCCCTCTCAGTTTATCTCCTTAACTATGTAAGTCTCCTGAGTTCTGCCTCTGCTCCCCATCTTTGAACTATAGCTTGAAAACTCTCTAAAGAGCAACCTGGAGCAATCACAGGGATCACCTTTTTCTCTTTTCTTCTTCTTCCTTTTCCTTCTCCCCCTTCTTCTTAGGGACTGATATCTTTCAGAGCCCAGAGCCTAAAATTGGATTTGTTTAAAAACAATTGCTTCATCTAATTTGGTTGTTTCACGTGGGGATATAAATCTGGTCCCCATTTTGGCTCATGTCCTCAACTTCTAATGTCATCTTAGATTCAACAATCTTAACATTATCAGTTTATTTTCTTTTTCTCATTATTTGGGATTGGACATAAGGCGAGGTTATAGCAATCATTTTTAAAGTGAAAAAAGGAACAATTCTCAGATATTTTATTATCCCTTATGTCTATAATTTATGAATAGAAAATCCACATTGTCCATGTTTATTATTTATCCCCTGGGATTATTTCAGCCATCTTCTGTCCTTTCATAGTACCTCGTATACTCTTTATGATGCTCATTACCTGTGGGCTTGTTATGTAGTTGTGCAGAATTCATTGCTCCTTCCTAATGGTTCCCTGAATTATGTTATTGTAATTATGGTTTCTCATTCCACTCCTCTATCCAAGGGCAACTGACCCAATGTAGGTCAATCATGCACTCCCTCAGTGAGCAAAATATGGCCATTCCACCTTGGTAAGTAGGTCCTTCCTCCATCACATCCTTCCTTCTATTACTCCTCTGTGGTGGCATCTTAGCCTTCCATCTCTCTCTCTCTGGTGTGTCAGTGCTCTAGCCTGGTTTCCAGACTCCTATCAGTTCTGCATATCTTCTGATCCATTCAAACATTTCCTTTTCCATAACACATTTGCAGAAATTTATTCTGTTTACATTCAGTAAAACAACTTATCCAGATTTGTATTCTGTGATACAATTTATTCTGTGATTATTTATATTCTTTGTGAAGAACAAGAACTATGGTTTATTCATCTTTATGACTTCTGAAGAACCAAGAACAACTGAAGGTGTGAAATAAATGTTGCATTAAATTTAGTTAGCCATAAAATGTTCTTGGCACTTTTGGGGGGAGGGATATATTGTCTACTTGCATGACTATATTATGGTCTTTAAGTCATAGAATCAGCTGGACCTTGATGAAAACATAATTGAAAAAAACTTTGAAGAAATGGACAGTATTTTCCCTCCAAAAGTGTATGGGAATAAAATTGTTCATATGCCACTTTACTAAGGGTTCCAATCTCTGAAAAATCTATTGGTCTAAAATATTCTAAATCTGCAAGTTGTTATTGATAACAACTAAGTCTCCTCTCTCCTATACATCTTTTCATGTCTGGGTGTTTGTGTTGATGTTTTTTATCTTCTAGTTAATTGTTTGTTCTTCTAAGGCCCAGGATTGAAATCTGTGCTCTACTACTTCTCTACTTACTTTCTGTAAGGATGGACCCCACTCTATATATGAGGATGCTTTTCAAACCTTTATCCAAGGCCTAATTTCTCAGCTGTGCTCAGTTTTACATCTGCTTTTGCTTGTGTGACATGGGAACATCCATATACTGCCACCCCATCAAAGCTAAATCTGGCACAAAGTGAACTCAACTCCTCACCTTTTAAACTGTCACCTTGTCATTTTACCACATCATTAAAATGAGAATCATCCCCCAGACTTGGAAAATAAGATAGATTTTTGACTTCCTGTTTTATTACCCTGCTCATACTGATCAAGTCCACATGAGTTACGTGTTCCCAAAAGTCAGGCTTTTCTTCAACTGGGTTCACCTGTGCACGTTTCCAAGGGAGAAATGAAGCAGACACGTTTAGCACTACGTAATCGAATTAATCTATAGGAGGGAATGAAGTCTGATTCATACAACTGTTTCTCAGTGGTATTTCTGGATCTGAAAATATTTTGCTTTAATTAATTGAGGAAGGAGGAACTCAGGACTAGAATGAATGATCTTCTACCTATATTTATCATAGTCTTTGAGTTTAGCTTAGTTTTGGTGTTTTGTATCCTACCTATTAAGGACAATAAGATAGGTGAATCCAACAAAGGCAGTAAAATAGCCACAAAACCCTATATGTACAAGTACTAAGAAGGACCATGTAAAAATATAAATACAGATACTTTGGAATCTAGACTTTTTTCTTTATGTATTGTTGTTATTTTATACTGTGTGGGCTGTTATTATATATTTAAATGTGGTTAATATTTTGGCTTTTTTATTATAAATATCTTACCTTTATAAAAGCATTCTCATTTATTAAATGGACTATTTCTTTGATCCCAAATCATCATTAATTCTTAAACTATAAAGTGCCATGCCTTTTAATACAGACCCTTTTTCTAACCTGATAATAACAACTAGGTATAGAGCTAGTGCTCAAGTACACATAGCAGGACCTCGGAGCTCCCTTGTGTCTTAGTCCTTATTTCTACCTGCCTACCTTTTTTTTTGCATATACTCAGAGTCAAGTTCCTGATTTTCCCCAAACCTTTCTTAATTGTATATTCTCTATTCACTCAAATGTGAAAGCATGAGCATGTTTTCAAACCCATTTATCTCAACTCAGTGAGTTGTCCTGTCAGTTCTATTTCTGAGATACCACTTTCATTCATTTTGCTTTTTCTTGTTCCATTGTTACTGTCACTGGTAAGTTTGGGCATTATACATTGTGCCTTCATTATTTAAATAGACTCTTCATTGATCCCTTGAATCCAGTCTCTTCTTCAGACCAGTAACCTTCCAACACTTAACAGATTTTTCTCTCTAAAGCAATATCAGATCACTTTATTTCCTGCTTAACAAAACATTTATGTCTCATTGCTGTTATAATAAAGTTCAAACTTCATAGCATGACATTTATTGTTATGCTCTGAAACCAGTCACCAGTTAAGGGTTGAACTTCATGTAGTATGATTTTCCTTCTGCTATCAAGATTCTACAACTATATATTTGCTTTGCACCCTTTATCTCTTGCTTCTTACCATAGGGTTCCATTCCCTTTGCCTTTTGGCTAAACTAGTTCTTTCCAAAATATGTACCAGGTTTCCCTGTCTTTGTGGCTTTGTAATACCTCTTCGTTTTTGTTGAAATACTCACTCGTCCACTTTTCTGTGTGAGAAAGTCTATTTATTTTTCCTGACAAAACTAGAATGACAACTTGTTTTGATTCTCCCAGGTGTAATTAAACACTTCTTCCCTCTGTGTTCTTTTAATTATTTTCCTCTACTTATACCAAATAAGTTTAACACTTATTTAATGCCTATTATTCCATTGTGTTGATAAAACATTGTCTGGCCAGAGACAAGTTGTCTCCTTTGCTGACCTCTACCTCTCATTCCCTGTTTCCTGAGGCAACTTCTGCTCATTTTCTAGATCTCAGTCTAAGCACCTCTTCCCATTGGGAAGTTTTCCCTGAGCACCAGGAATATGTTGGCCTTCTTTGAAAAATACTTGTCCTAATATGAACATCTCCTTCATGGTAAATTATGTGTAATTGTTTAATTCATTATCTGTAAATTGTCTATTTTATTGCAGTATTACCTATAATTGGTCCAATGTTTAACATATGATAATAAATATTTACTCAATGATTGAATGAATTTAATTCTATTTTGTTCACTTTTGTAGCTACAACAGGACCAAATCATATGCATTTGATAGATTCAATATGCAACAAATAGATGAAGTGTAATATACAGATCCTCTTCCATTTAGATGGATTTACATCTAATAAACTCATTGTAAGTAAAAAATGAGTAGAAAATGCATTTAGTAACTAATAAATGTGTTATAAAGTCAAAACAATTTATGTCAAATAATCAATCATAAGCCCAGATGTTTCTTGTGTTATCATGGGGTTATGTACTGGTAAACTCACCGTAAAGTCATAAAACAGAATTGAATACTGTAAGAAATCACATCTAAACTGAGCACTTGATAATATTTGTTGAATGACTGAAGAAGCAAATGGACAAACAAAGACCTCCATGGGGTGTAATGACAATGGTGGGCTGAGAATGAGAAGGCCTCCGAGTGGTTGTAACACACTTTTCCTGCAGGACTTGGAGTAATGTGCCCAGCCACTCTTTATCGAGTAGTAAATCTTGTAATATTTGCTGGTAAGAAAAAAAAAAAAAAGAAGCAAAACACAAAGGCAAGGGGAGGGACTTCATAATGCTACAGTTTCTAGATTTAGAGAAAATATGTGCAGAGAATGTCTCCACAAACTGCTCAGCCCTGTAGAGTTAGGGAGAAAGCTTTTCCCTATCTGTGTTGAAAAAAGAGTATTAGATTCAGGAAGTTCAGAGAGTTGCATTTTCTTTCCTCTGGAAAGTAAAAATCGCCTACTGGATATAACCGCTTTCTCCTTTACCAACACAAGACCGTAGATTTCTTCATCACAAGGGTCCCTGTCCCCCAACATTGAAGACTGTAAAGATTTAAGTAGAGATTTTAATCTCATACCAAAACTGTGATACTACTCTGTATATTTCATAACCTAAGAGTTTACATACTTCTTAACCTAAGGTCCATATATCTTAAATATGTACAAAAATCCATGTATTACCAATACTTCAAGGGTTTAAGAAACTCCCTAAAACTCAAGGGAAATTGTTTCATTTGTATTTTTCTGGGGGAAAATTATCACAGTTTAAAAATGAGGCTTTCCAATCTATGCTAAGCCTCAGGCTAGCATCATTCTGAATGGAGAAAAATTGAAGGCATTCCCTTTAAAATCTGGAACAAGACAGGGATGCCCTCTCTCACCACTTCTGTTCAACATAGTTCTCGAAACACTGGCCAGAGCAATTAGACAGAA